>NC_053026.1:406755223-406862844 GCF_003073215.2 Triticum urartu
CTAGATATTCTCATAACTATGCTCAATTCTGTCAATTGCTCAACAGTAATTTGTTCACCCACCGTAATACTTATGCTCTCGAGAGAAGCCACTAGTGAAACCTATGGCCCCCGGGTCTATTCTCCATCATATTAATCTTCCAATACTTAGTTATTTATTTTACCTTTTATTTTATTTTGCATCTTTATTTCTCTTTATCATAAAAACACCAAAAATATTATCTTATCATATCTATCAGATCTCACTCTCGTAGCTGACCGTGAAGGGATTGACAACCCCTTTATTGCGTTGTGATACGTCTTCGTCGTATCTATAATTTTTTATTGTTCCATGCCAGTATTCTACAACTTTCATATACTTTTGTCAACTTTTTATACTATTTTTGGGACTAACATATTGATCCAGTGCCCAGTGCCAGTTCCTATTTGTTGCATGTTTTTTGTTTGCGGAATATCCATATCAAACAGAGTCAAAACGGGATAAAAAATGACAGAGATTTTTTGGAATATATATGATTTTTGGGAAGAAAAATCCACGCGAGACGGTGCCCGAGGGAGGCACGAGGCAGGGGGCGCGCCCCACCCCCTGGGCGTGCCCCACCCCCTGGGCGCGCCCCTGTCCCTCGTGGCCACCCCGTAAGGCGGTTGATGCCCTTCTTTTGCCGCAAGAAAGCTAATATCCGGATAGAGATGGTGTTAAAATTTCAGCCCAATCGGAGTTACGGATCTCCGGGAATATAAGAAACGGTGAAAGGGTAGAATCTGAGAAATCGGAAACAGAGAGAGACAGAGAGACAGATCCAATCTCTGAGGGGCTCTCGCCCCTCCCACGCCATGGAGGCCATGTACCAGAGGGGAAACCCTTCTCCCATCTAGGGAGGGGGTCAAGGAAGAAGAAGGAGGGGGGCTCTCTCCCCCTCTCTTCCGATGGCACCGGAACACCGCCGGGGCCATCATCATCACCGCCATCTTCACCAACAACTTCACCGCCATCATCATCAACTCTTCCCCCTCTATGAAGCGGTGTAAACTCTCTCTTACCCGTTGTAATCTCTACTTAAACATGGTGCTCAACGCTATATATTATTTCCCAATGATGTATGGCTATCCTACGATGTTTGAGTAGATCCGTTTTGTCCTATGGGCTATTTGATGATCAACATTGGTTTGAGTTGCATGTTTTATTATTGGTGTTGTCCTATGGTGCTCTCCGTGTCGCGCAAGCGTGAGGGATCCCTGCTGTAGGGTGTTGCAATACGTTCATGATTCGCTTATAGTGGGTTGCGTGAGTGACTGAAACACAAACCCGAGTAAGGGGGTTGTTGCGTATGGGATAAAGAGGACTTGATGCTTTAATGCTATGGTTGGGTTTTACCTTAATGATCTTTAGTAGTTGTGGATACTTGATAGAGTTCCAATCATAAGTGCATATGATCCAAGTAGAGAAAGTATGTTAGCTTATGCCTCTCCCTCAAATAAAATTGCAATAATGATTACCGGTCTAGTTATCGATTGCCTAGGGACAAATAACTTTCTCGTAAAAAAAGCTCTTTACTAAAACTAACTTAGCTGTGTCTTTATCTAAACAACCCCTACTATTTATTTACGTAATCTTTATTATCTTGCAAACCTATCCAACAACACCTACAAAGTACTTCTAGTTTCATACTTGTTCTAGGTAAGGCGAATGTCAAGTGTGCATAGAGTTGTATCAGTGGTCGATGGAACTTGAGGGAATATTTGTTCTACTTTTAGCTCCTCGTTGGGTTCGACACTCTTACGTATCGAAAACTGTTGTGATCCCCTATACTTGTGGGTTATCAAGACCTTTTTCTATCACCGTTGCCGGGGAGCCATAGCGTGGGGTGAATATTCTCGTGTGTGCTTGTTTGCTTTATCACTAAGTAATTTTTATTTGTTGTTCTTAGTTGTTTTCTAACTTTAGTTATGGGTAGGAAACGCAAAATACCAAAAAAAATAGTTGTACCTATTGAACCAATGGTTGAAGAACCACTCAAAATCTATCACACTCCTGAAGCTTATTACTTGGATCATCTTCGATCCCTATGTGCTCGTGCTGAAACCCCAACTAGCTTAGTTGAGGGCAAATCTTTTGATGAGCATGCTTGTTATGTGCGACACCGTATATCTGAAAAGGGGAAACATTTACTGGATCAAATTCATCGTTTTTAATGCTATGCTTGGAATTTATGCGAAATATATGATTATACCCTAAGAAACACCTTCCCTACCAATGTTTGTTTAGTGATAATGGAATCGTATCTTCTTATGCTAAGGGTGTTTATAATTACTATGATGTTCAACAAATTGAAGAATTTGTTGCTTTTAAGGGTGCTTATGAAATTGCTTCTTTGATTGAAAAGTATGATGCTACTCTTTACAAATCTGAAAATTTTGCCATACTTAAATATTGCTATGATAATTATGCTTCTAGTGCCTATGTTGAACCATATATTGAGGACTACTCCGCTGTCCAAGAAGAGACTAATATTTTGCAGGAGTCTATGGAAGAAGAAATTGATGAAACTGTGAGCTCATTGGATGAAAAAGATGATGAGGAGAGCGAAGAACAAAAGGAGGAAGAGCGGATTAGCTACCCGTGCCCACCTTCTAATGAGAGTAACCCTCCAACTCATACATTGTTTAATTTCCCTTCATGCTTACCGAAGGATGATTGCTATGATGACTGTTATGATCCCGTTGATTCTCTTGAAATATCCCTTTTTGATGATGCTTCCTATGCTTGTGGACAAGATGCCAATATGAATTATTCTTATGGAGATGAACTTGCTATAGTTCCTTATGTTAAACATGAAATTGTTGCTATTGCACCCACACATGATAGTCCTATTATCTTTTTGAATTCTCCAAACTACACTATATCGGAGAAGTTTGTGCTTATTAAGGATTATATTGATGGGTTTCCTTTTACTGTTGCATATGATGATTTTGATGAGTATAATATGCATGTGCTTGCTGCTCCTACTTGCAATTATTATGAGAGAGGAACTATATCTCCACCCCTCTATGTTTCCAACATGATAAAATTGCAAGAAACTGTTTATACTATGCATTGGCCTTTACTATGTGTGCATGAATTGTTCTTTTATGGCATGCCGATGCATAGGAAGAGAGTTAGACTTCGTTGTTGCGTGATATATGTTACTTCGTCCTCACTACTAAATTACAAATCATTGTTGATTCAATTGGCTTTGATATACCTTGGGATCTGGGTGGATCCATTACTTGAGCACTATATGCCTAGCTTAATGGCTTTAAAGAAAGCGCTGCCAGGGAGACAACCCGGAAGTTTTAGAGAGTCATTTATTTCTGTTGAGTGCTTTCATATAGTTTAAAAACAAAAAAAATAAAGAGGGGAACCCAAAACTTTTTCAAAAAGGAAAGTGAAAGTGAGAGACAAGCATTGTTGAAGTGGGAGCTAGCCTTGAACTTTGTTCATGCTCACGGAAACTTTGTGAATCTTGATTACAGAAACTTTTCAAAAATAATAATTATCCCCTTGTACAATTCCATTGTATAATAAAAATAATGTGCCAAGGTTTGCCTTTAGGATGTTTACAATTCTTGTTGGTTTGTATGGTGCAGGACAGAAATTTTGGCTGTAGTGCGCAATTTTTCATTTTTACTGGAACGTCAAATGGTTCTGATTCTTTTTGAAATGTCTTTCTATTTTTTTTATTTTTCCTAATTTTGGCAGAATTTTTGAAGTATCATAAGTATGGTGAATGTTCAGATTGTTACAGACTGTTCTGTTTTAGACAGATTCTGTTTTTGATGCATAGTTTGCTTGTTTTGATGAAACTATCAAATTATAACAGTGGATTAAGCCATGGAAAAGTTATACTATAGTAGCTATAATGCAAAAAAAATATTAATTGGTTTACAACAGTACTTAGAGTATTGATTTGCTTTATTATACTAACGGATCTTACCGAGTTTTCTGTTGAAGTTTTGTGTGGATGAAGTGTTCGATGATCGAGAAGGTCTCGATATGAGAAGAAGGAAGAGAGGCAAGAGCTCAAGCTTGGGGGCGCCCGAGGCACCCCAAGTTAATATTCAAGGAGACTCAAGCGTCTAAGCTTGGGGATGCCCCGGAAGGCATCCCCTCTTTCTTCAACAAGTATCGGTATGTTTTCGGATTCGTTTCGTTCATGCGATATGTGCAATCTTGGAGCGTCTTTTGCATTTAGTTTTCATTTTTCTTTTATGCACCATGCTGGTATGAGATAGTCCTTGGTTGATTTATAGAATTCTCATTGCACTTCACTTATATCTTTTGAGTATGGCTTTATAGAATGCTTCATGTGCTTCACTTATATCATTTGAAGTTTGGATTGCCTGTTTCTCTTTACATAGAAAACCGCCATTTGTAGAATGCTATTTTGCTTCACTTATATTTGTTAGAGCGTGGGCATATCTTTTGTAGGAAGAATTAAACTCTCTTGCTTCACTTATATCTATTTAGAGGGTTGACAGGAACTGGTCATTCACATGGTTAGTCATAAAATCCTACATAAAACTTGTAGATCGCTGAATATGATATGTTTGATTCCTTGCAATAGTTTTGCGATATAAAGATGGTAATATTAGAGTCATGCTAGTGGGTAGTTGTTGATTAGTATAAATACTTGTGTTGAGGTTTGTGATTCCCGTAGCATGCACATATGGTGAACCGTTATGTGATGAAGTCAGAGCATGATTTATTTATTGATTGTCTTCCTTATGAGTGGCGGTCGGGGATGAGCGATGGTCTTTTCCTACCAATCTATCCCCCTAGGAGCATGCACGTAGTACTTTGTTTTGATGACTAATAGATTTTTGCAATAAGTATGTGAGTTCTTTATGACTAATGTTGAGTCCATGGATTCTACACACTCTCACCCTTCCACATTTGCTAGCCTCTCTAGTACCGCGCAACTTTCACCGGTAACGTAAACCCACCATATACCTTCCTCAAAACAGCCACCATACCTACCTATCATGGCATTTCCATAGCCATTCTGAGATATATTGCCATGCAACTTCCATCACCATCATACACATGACTTGAGCATTCATTGTCATATTGCTTTGCATGATCGTAAGATAGCTAGCATGATGTTTTCATGGCTTGTCTGTTTTTTATGTCATTGCTACGCCAGATCATTGCACACCCTGATACACCGCCGAAGGCATTCATATAGAGTCATATCTTTGTTCTAGTATCGAGTTGTAATATTGAGTTGTAAGTAAATAAGAGTGTGATGATCATCATTATTAGAGCATTGTCCCAGTGAGGAAAGGATGATGGAGACTATGATTCCCCCACAAGTCGGGATGAGAGTCCAGACTTTAAAAATAAATAAAAGAGGCCAAAGCAGCCCCAAAAAAGGAGAGGCCAAAGAAGCCCACCAAAAAAACAAAAAAATGAGAGAAAAAGAGAGAAGGGGCAATGTTACTATCCATTTACCACACTTGTGCTTCAGAGTAGCACCATGTTCTTCATATAGAGAGTCTCTTGAGTTATCACTTTCATATACTAGTGTGAATTTTCATTATAGAACTTGGCTTGTATATTCCGATGATGGGCTTCCTTAAATGCCCGAGGTCTTCATGAGCAAGCAAGTTGGATCGATGCACACCCACTTAGTTTCAGTTGGAGCTTTCATACACTTATAGCTCTAGTGCATCCGTTGCATGGCAATCCCTACTCACTCACATTGATTTCTATTGATGGGCATCTCCATAGCCCGTTGATACGCCTAGTTGATGTGAGACTATCTTTGATACGTCTCCAACGTATCTATAATTTTTGATTGCTCCATGTTATGTTATCTACTATTTTAGGCAATATTGGGCTTTATTATCCACTTTTCTATTATTTTTGGGACTAACCTATTAACCGGAGGCCCAGCCCAAATTTGTTGATTTATGCCTATTTCAGTGTTTCGAAGAAAAGGAATATCAGACGGAGTCGAAACAGAACGAAATCAACTGGAGAAGTTATTTTTGGAAGGAAACACACCTGATGGACTTGGACCCCACGTCAAGGAAGGAACGAGGTGCTCATGAGGGTGGGGGGTGCCCCCCTAGGGCGCGCCCCTTGTCTCGTGGGGCCCTCGTGGCTCCCCTGACGTGCTTCTTCTACCTATATAACTCCATATACCCTAAAACTTCCAGAACTGAGATTAGATCGGGAGTTCTACCGCCAGAAGCCTCCGTAGCCACCAAAAGTCAATCGGGACCCTGTTCCGGTACCCTGCCGGAGGGGGGAACCCTCACCGGTGGCCATCTTCATCATCTCGGTGCTCTCCATGACGAGGAGGGAGTAGTTCTTCCTCGGGGCTGAGGGTATGTACCAGTAGCTATGTGTTTGATCTCTCTCTCTCGTGTTCTTGAGATGATACGATCTTGATGTATCGCGAGCTTTGCTATTATATTTGGATCCTATGATGTTTCTTCCCCCCTCTTCTCTCTTGTAATGAATCGAGTTTCCCCTTTGAAGTAATCTTATCGGATTGAGTCTTTAAAGACTTGAGAACACTTGATGTATGTCTTGCCGTGGATATCTGTGGTGACAATGGGATACCACGTGCCACTTGATGTATGTTAAGGTGTGACCAACTTGCGGGTTTCCATGAACCTATGCATAGGGGTTGGCACACGTTTTCGTCGTGATTCTCCGGTAGAACTTTGGGGCACTCTTTGAGGTCCTTGTGTTGGTTGAATAGATGAATCTGAGATTGTGTGATGCATATCGTATAATCATACCCACGGATACTTGAGGTGACATTGGAGTATCTAGGTGACATTAGGGTTTTGGTTGATTTGTGTCTTAAGGTGTTATTCTAGTACGAACTCTAGGGCTGTTTGTGACACTTATAAGAATAGCCCAACGATTGATCCTTTCATATTTGATTCTTTTATCAAATAATGAAACGAGGATTTGATTTTAATTATTTCTCTCCGAAAAATATTTCACATTAAAAAAATTAAAGAGAGGAGATAATATGACTTCTCCAAAATAAATGAAATATTGGAGGAAAAATATTAAAATCATTAAATTGTTTTTTTGTTTTTTATTCGGATTTTTTGCATTAGAAAAATTGCATGTTTTCAAAATTGCATTTTAGGGCCAAGAAAATGTTCATCTTGTTCTAAATATTTTATTTAGACGGTGAAAAATTTGTTTTGGCATTTTTAGATTTTTATTTATTTTTCTAGATTGTTTTATTTTGTCGGCGGATTATTTATAATAAAAAAAATTCCACGCGCCCGACTGGGCCTAAGGCCCAGCCGAGCCAGGCCGCAGGCCGCTCGTCCTGCGACCGCACGCGGTCACGACTACACACGTACCCATTGCTGCGACTGACAACTAGAACTAATTAATGTATAATCTTAACAGCATTTCGGTGGAAGACTGCGACTGCTGTGCTCTCCCCTTCGCCTTGCACCAAGTCACATCACCCACCTAGGAATCGCCGTGCGTCGATGATGGTAGCTCGCGAAGTGGGATCTCCTTGGGTTCTGTCTGTCTCCCGGTGCTGGTCCTCCCATGAATACTCCGATCTTCTTGAACTAGGTCGTCATTCTTCTCCAGTAGTGTCTTGATTTCATCCTCATATCCATCGCGTGTAAACTTGAGTTCTTCCTCCAATTCGATGATCCTAGTCTTTTCCTTCTTCAAGTCCATCATGTCCGCACACATCTGGTTTTCCTGACGTCGATGTGCTAGTTTAACTCCTGGATGAAAGCTGCAATGGATCTATCCTTCCTGGTGCGTGATTACTTCGCCATTGCTCGCGCGGGCCAGCCCCAACCGCCATACTGCCGCCGAGCCACCACGCCCGCGGCGCGGCCCGGCCCGCCGAGCCACCGCCCGTCTCTTAAATCGCCGCGGCCGGCCGGCACGCGGCCAAGCCCCCGCCCGACCGCCGCGGAGTGGCCCGCCGCCGGCCGCGGCCGGGCCCGCCCTGGTCGCGACCGCCCCCCAAGCCGACCCGCCGCCGCACATTCACGTCAGGAAAACCAGATGTGTGCGGACATGATGGACTTGAAGAAGGAAAAGACTAGGATCATCGAATTGGAGGAAGAACTCAAGTTTACACGCGATGGATATGAGGATGAAATCAAGACACTACTGGCGAAGAATGACGACCTAGTCAAGAAGATCGGAGTATTCATGGGAGGACCAGCACCGGGAGACAAAGACAAAGATCCCACTTGCCCAGACAACTACATCATCATAGACGACACCGATTCCGATCCTAGTGATGATGACTTTGAAGACGAAGCTGGAGCAGACATCATGGAGTCAAAATTTCTAGATGACTACCATATATTACTAGTATTTCCCCATGTATTTAGTAGTAGTTGAGCACTTGTGCGATAGTTCTAGATCGTTTGTATGCCCTTGCTTGATTGATTGAGTGAATTGAGTGTGTTTGTCTCATGTGCAAATGGGTAGTGTTTTCTCATTAGACCTCTTTTCTATTCTAATCTCTTCCATCTAAACCCCTCAGATGCCTCCAAGACGTGACACCGGTTTTGCCTTCCCACCGGAGCTCACCCAGTTGATCCAATAGCAGAATGCGTTGATGCAATTGCTAGTTCAGAATCAGGGCAACAACAACAACAACCACCCGCCACCCATGGACAACCTAGCCCATTTTCTAATGTTACAGCCGCCGGTGTTTTCCAGTAGCACCGAGCCCATAGTTGCGGACGATTGGCTATGCCGTATTGGAAGGGAGTTGACCACCGCAGGTTGCACAGATGCTGAGAGAGTGCGCTTTGCCGCACATCAATTGGATGGACCAGCAGCCTCATGGTGGGAGAATTACACAGCCACTTTTCCTATAGCCAATGTCACTTGGGACCAGTTTCAGCAAGCTTTCTGCACAGCCCATGTCTCCACTGGAGCTATGCAAATGAAGAAGCGGGAGTTCCGCAACTTATGCCAGGGGAACCGTACTGTGGCTCAGTACGTGGATGAGTTTAGCAAGTTATCTCGCTACGCCCCTGATGATGTGGCCACAGATGCAGCGAAGCAGGAGAAGTTTATGGAAGGGCTGAATGATGAGATGAGTATGCAGTTGATGGTAGCAACCTTCAACAACTACCAGGAGTTGGTAGATAAGGCTCTTATGATTGAAGGGAAGCAGCAGCAAATTGAGAGCCGCAAGAGAAAGTATGGACAAGGGAAGTATAACTCAGGAGCTCAGCAGAAGCCTCGCCTAACCCCAAATTCGGGAGGACTTGTTCATAACCATGGAGGTCACAACCACACTGGAGGAGGATTGCATAACCACAATGGATCTAAGAATGGGAATGGGAACGGAACCAACAATAATCATAACCGCCCCAACCCAGCCACACCCGCCAAAAGGGACTTAAGTCATGTTACTTGTTTCAAGTGTGGGAAGACTGGACACTACGCCACGGAGTGCCCTGAAGGAAAGAATGGAAATGGAAATGGGAGAGCTGGGAAGAAGCCAAATCCATTCAACAAAGTACAAGTGAACCATGTTAACGTGGAGGAGGTTGAAGAGCAGCCGGACGCGGTAATAGGTAAGTTTTTGGTTAAGTCATTTACCGCTCTTGTTCTTTTCGATACTGGTGCATCGCATTCATACATATCAAGGGGATTCGTGGATAAGTTTAAGCTACCAACCCAGACCCTTAGGACCCCTCTTTTAGTGAGTTCAACCGGAGCAGAGTTTATGGCTAGCCGATGGTGTGACCAGATACCCTTAACCATTGGTACACATGTTTTTCCGTCCGACCTAATTATCTTGGAGTCACAAGGATTGGATGTGATATTGGGTATAGACTGGATGTCAAAGTTTGGAGGAAGCATTGACTGTGCTAGTAAGTCGATTTATCTCACCACCCCGGAAGGAAAAAAGGATTAAGTATGTATCTAGGCATGTGCCTAGGAGGAGTCAGGTGAATGCCCTTACGAGAGTTGTTCAGGAGGAAGTGCCTGTAGTGAAGGATTACCCGGATGTTTTTCCAGAGGAGTTACCAGGCATGCCACTGGATAGAGACATTTGAGTTTTTGATAGAGCTGTTGCCAGGTACTGGACCAATATCCAAGAGACCCTATCGGATGCCCGCAAATGATCTGGAAGAAATTAAGAAACAGATTAAGGAGTTATTGGAGAAAGGATACATCCGAAGAAGTTCATCACCTTGGGGAGCCCCAGTACTTTTGGTTGAGAAGAAGGATAAATCCCTGAGGATGGTTGTTGATTATCGAGCATTAAATGAAGTGATGATTAAGAACAAGTACCCACTGCCGATGATCAACGATCTATTTGATCAGTTGCAAGGAGCTAAAGTGTTTTCGTAGATCGATTTGCGATCGGGGTATCATCAGTTGAAGATACGAGAGAAGGATATACCGAAGACAGCGTTCACAACACGATATGGATTATACGAGTACATGGTCATGTCATTTGGACTGACTAACGCCCCTGCCTATTTCATGAGCATGATGAACAAGGTGTTCATGGAGTATTTGGACAAGTTTGTTGTGGTGTTTATTGATGATATTATGGTATACTCGAAGAATGAGGAGGAGCACAAGGAGCATTTGCGCTTAGTTCTTGAGAAACTCAGGGAACACCAGTTGTATGCTAAGTTTAGCAAATGCGAATTTTGGTTGAAGGAAGCCGGGTTCCTTGGACATGTTATATCGGGAGAAGGTATAGCAGTAGATCCCAGCAAAATTCAGTCAGTCACTGAATGGTTGGCACCCACTTCAGTTAGCGAGATCCGCAGTTTTCTTGGACTCGCAGGATACTACCGGAGATTCATCGAGAATTTTTCCAAGATTGCAAAGCCAATGACTGAACTGTTGAAGAAGGATACTAAGTTTAAATGGACAGAAGATTGCGAGGCAAGTTTCCAGGAGTTGAAGAAACGTTTGACTACAGCGCCAGTGCTAACACTGCCAGATATACATAAGGAGTTCCAAGTGTACTGTGATGCCTCGCGCTTAGGACTTGGATGTGTGCTTATGCAGGATGGGAGAGTTGTTTCGTATGCCTCACGACAACTAAAACCTCATGAGTTGAACTATGCCACGCATGATTTGGAGTTAGCAGCCGTAGTGCATGCATTGAAGACCTGGAGACATTACCTTATTGGAAACCATTGTGATGTGTACACGGACCATAAGAGTTTGAAGCACATTTTCACCCAGAAGGAACTGAACCTTAGACAGAGGAGATGGTTGGAGCTTATAAAGGATTATGACATGAAGCTACACTATCATCCAGGAAAGGCCAATATCGTAGCAGACGCTTTAAGCCGGAAGAGTTATGCTAATATCCTTGAAAGTAAGGGGTTGCCGAAGGAGTTAGCAGAGAATATCATGGAACTTCGATTGGAGATTGTTCCTAGAGGATCCGTTGCAACAATGGAGGTCCAGTCGACATTGCTGGACAAGATTCGGGAAGCTCAGAAGGAGGACAAGGAGATTGCCGAGATAAGGGAGAAGATGAGCAAAGGAAAGGCCAAAGGTTTTCGTGAAGATGATCACGATACCCTATGGTTTGAGGACCGAATCTATGTGCCCAATAACCAGGAGATCAGGAAGCTAATACTTCACGAGGCCCATGACTCACCATACTCGATACACCCCGGAAACACCAAGATGTATTTGGATTTGAAGGAACGTTTCTGGTGGACCGGTATGAAGAAGGATATTGCCGAGTATGTAGCCGTATGTGATGTTTGTCAGCGCGTGAAGGAAGAGCATCATAAGCCAGCAGGACTGTTACAACCTATGCCGATACCCGAATGGAAGTGGGATAAACTGGGCATGGACTTTATCACCGGATTGCCCAGGACCAAACCGGGATATGATTCCATATGGGTAGTAGTTGATCGCTTGACCAAAGTAGCTCACTTCATCCAAGTGAAAACCACCTATACAAGTGCAAAGTTGGCCAAGATATATATGTCTAGGATAGTATGTCTGCATGGAGTTCCGAGGACCATCATATCAGATCAAGGAACACAGTTTACCTCAAAGTTTTGGCACCAGTTGCACCAGACTTTGGGAACGAGATTGGAGTTTAGTACAGCATTTCACCCGCAGACAGATGGACAAACAGAGAGAATCAACCAAATTTTGGAGGACATGTTGAGAGCCTGTGCGCTAGATTATGGATCTAGTTGGGATGACAATTTGCCATATGCAGAGTTTTCATACAACAATAGCTATCAAGCCAGTTTGAAGATGGCACCGTTTGAAGCCCTGTATGGACGAAGGTGCAGAACACCGTTGATGTGGGAAGAGGTAGGAGACCGATAGTTTTTTGGACCAGACCTGATCAAGGAGTCTGAGGAGAAGGTTAAATTGATTCGTGACAGACTAAAGATTGCTCAGTCCAGGCAGAAGAGTTATGTAGACTCAAAACGCAAGGAGGTAACCTATGAAATTGGAGATCGAGCATATCTGCGAGTATCACCCTTGCGAGGAGTGAAACGTTTTGGAGTTAAGGGAAAGTTAGCCCCGAGATTTGTAGGACCGTATCGTATTTTGGAACGGATGGGAGAAGTTGCCTACAAGTTGGAGTTACCCGAGGGATTGTCAGGAGTTCATGACGTGTTTCACGTTTCACAGCTGAAGAAGTGTCATGCTGAGATGGCAGATATACCGCTAGGCGATACAGTACCCCTGGAGGCGATTCAGTTGGACAATGATTTCACTTATGAGGAGAAACTAGTTAAGATTCTTGAGTTTGCCAGCAGAGTCACCCGCAGTAAGGTTATCAAGTTTTGCAAAGTTCAGTGGAGCCACCATACCGAGGATGAAGACACCTAGGAACAAGAGGATGA
Organism: Triticum urartu; assembly: GCF_003073215.2. NCBI lineage: Eukaryota > Viridiplantae > Streptophyta > Magnoliopsida > Poales > Poaceae > Triticum > Triticum urartu. The sequence goes on from NC_053026.1 coordinate 406,768,096, forward strand.
TCTCCGCAAAGACCACCCGCACCTATTTTCTAGCCAGCCCGAATCTCGAGGGCGAGATTCATCTTAAGGGGGTAGGTTTGTAACATCCCAAATTTTCAATTTGGAATGTTATACATTAGATCATCATTGCATATCATGTTTTATTGCTTTTCCGTTTCGTAATCCTCGAAAATCCTAAGCAACTCAAGGACCTTCGAAGAGAGTTGGGGATTTCCCGGTTTTCATATTTGATTCTTTTATGAAATAATGAAACGAGGATTTGACTTTAATTATTTCTCTCCGAAAAATATTTCACATTAAAAAAAATTAAAGAGAGGAGATAATATGACTTCTCCAAAATAAATGAAATATTGGAGGAAAAATATTAAAATCATTAAATTGTTTTTGTTGTTTTTATTCGGATTTATTTGCATTAGAAAAATTGCATGTTTTCAAAATATCATTTTAGGGCCAAGAAAATGTTCATCTTCTTCTAAATATTTTATTTAGACGGTGAAAATTTGTTTTGGCATTTTTAGATTTTTATTTATTTTTCTAGGATTTTTTTTCTGTAGGCGGAATTATTTATTTAAAAAAAGAGTTCCCGCGCCCGGCTGGTCCCAGCCGCCGCCGCCTCCTGCGCGCGCGCGCCGCCGCCGCCACTCGGACCGGAGTCCGAGTTGGACTCCGCGCCGCCCCGCCTTGGCCCCTACTCCAAGCCGCCCCCGCCCCCGCCCTTATATACCGCCACCCCAACACCCCACCGCCACCACCACCGCCCGCGCCACCCGCAGCCACCGCCGTCCGGCGCCGCGCCAAGCCCCGCCGCCCCGCGCCGCCTAGCCGCCGCCGCCGCTTGTTGCCGCCGCCGCCCCCGCGAGCCGCTGCCCCGTAGCCCCCGCCTCGCCTCGCCGGACCTTTCGCCGGAGGTAGCCGCCGGACTCCACCGACGGTTTTTTTTATAAAAACCGTCCGTTTTTTTAGAAACCCTAGATCCGTTTTTTTTGTTTCGCCAGTTTTTTTTCTCGGTTCTTCTAGTTAGCGGACGTTCGTCCGAACGTTCGTCTTAACGAACGGTTCTTCGCCCGTTAGATACTGCTAACGAACGCTCATACGTTAGTCTGTTCGTCAGTTTTCTTTTATCGGATTTATTCTGCGATTTTCTCTGATCGTGATTTCTGATCCGATCTTAGTTTCTGTTTTTCTTTTCGCTCGTTAGTCGGAATCAGGTGATTCAAGCGCCTGGAGTTTCATCTCGAAACCCTCTTTTCGTTTAAGCAACTCAAACAAGATTTTTCTACTCTAAAATTTGACCTAGTTTCATATTAGTAAACGAAGCTTCTTTCTTTCGCCGTTTGAGTTTCGTTGCTCCGTTTGATTTGATTCTTTTTGCGTACCGGAGTTCTTAATTTGAACTTTCTGTTCAACCTCTTTTATTTGAGTTTTGCTTGTGCATCGTTGCTTGTTACTTATGTATGCTATTGTTTGCTTGCGATAGAATTCCCAGAGTGCGAAGCGTGTTACTACAAGTCTCTAGGATTCGCGGATCGTCAGCAAGGCAGGTAACACTTTGATCATACCCCTTTATCACTCAGTTTTTATGCATTAGTTCCAATCCTCAAACATTGCATGATTAGGATGTCATTAACTTGTGGGTTGGGAAGTAGTTGATGAGGTAGAACCTATTGCCCTGTTATATTCAAACCCTTGGGAGTTACTTCTACGCTTGCTTATAATACTATGCTATGCTATGCTCGTAGACGTGGTTTGGGTTTGAGTGAAATCCATGACAGATGTGAGCTTGTTAATTAAAGGTTCAACTTAAGGTGGCAACTTAAATTAACATCTGGGTGGATTGAGGCACCTGGAGTACCCAGTGTTGCCTGTATTTTTTTGGAAATCCCGGAGTACCCGTGTGATCTTCCTATGGACCGCCACCCAGGCTCAAAGGGAACTGAGATGGTTCATGCTAGAAACTTCCGTGTGCAGCCACAAGCTATTATGGGCTCTAGCATAGTTGAGTAAGTTATGTGAAGCTCTTGAAGAGGCAGATCAGCAGGTAGTGGGATGTAGGTTTGGTATGGTCTGTCCGGAGTAGAGAGTTAATGTTTCTGAAAGACTGTGTCTCGATCATCCGTTTCTCAAACACCCTGTAGTGCGAGAAAACCAACGGAGGCGATCGAGTCTTGTGGGGAAAAGTGCGCAAACCTCTGCAGAGTGTACAATCTAATCATGGTTAGCCGTGTCCCCGGTTATGGACAATTCTTGAGTATCTAGTACTTTGGTTATCACATGTATCTCATCACTCTTAATTAATATTGTTGGGTTGTTAATCACTTTAATTGGGATTGAGTTGAAGGAACCTTCTGAATGATGTTTCAACTACCATGATAGTTAAATAAAATATATTCCTTTGTTGTAGGGAAAAATTGGCTTTTCATAAAAACTATAACCATAGAGCTTTCCCACCAGCCATATATGCATGTAGTGATAGCATTATTCTGTTCTTGCTCTACTGTGTTATATTGCCAGCATATTCCATGTGCTGACCCGTTTTCGGGCTGCAACGTATTATGTTGCAGACTTTTCAGACGAGGAGTAAGGTTCGTTAGGTCGTTGCCGTGCAGCTCAGCTATGCCGTTGGAGTTGATGGACTCACTTTATCTTCCAAGCCTTCCGCTGTTATCGTATTAGATGGCCTTAAGCCATATTATTGTAATAAGTTCTCTCTTTGAGACATTCGATGTAATAAGTGTGTGATTGCTACTCTGTTATAAATCCTTCAAGTACTGTGTGTCAGCATTACCGATCCAGGGATGACACTGAAGCACAGAGACTTGACCATCTGAGGTCGGGTCGCTACAAGATGGTATCAGAGCACACGCTGATATCTGTGGTGACAATGGGATACCACGTGCCACTTGATGTATGCTTTGGTGATCAACTTGCGGGATCTGCCCGTGAACCTATGCATAGGGGTTGGCACACGTTTTCGTCGTGATTCTTCGGTAGAAACTTTGGGGCACTCTTTGAGGTTCTATGTGTTGGTTGAATAGATGAATCTGAGATTGTGTGATGCATATCGTATAATCATACCCACAGATACTTGCGGTGACATTGGAGTATCTAGGTGACATTAGGGTTTTGATTGATTTGTGTCTTAAGGTGTTATTCTAGTACGAACTCTAGGGCTGTTTGTGACACCTATAGGAATAGCCCAACAGATTGATTGGAAAGAATAACTTTGAGGTGGTTTCGTACCCTACCATAATCTCTTCGTTCGTTCTCCGCTATTAGTGACTTTGGAGTGACTCTTTATTGCATGTTGAGGGATAGTTATGTGATCCAATTATGTTAGTATTGTTGAGAGAACTTACACTAGCGAAAGTATGAACCCTAGGCCTTATTTCCTATCATTGCACTACCGTTTACGCTCACTTTTATCACTTGTTACCTTGCTGTTTTTATTATTTCAGATTACAAATACCTTTATCTACTATCCATATACCACTTGTTTCACCATCTCTTCGCCGAACTAGTGCACCTATACAATTTACCATTGTATTGGGTGTGTTGGGGACACAAGAGACTCTTTGTTATTTGGTTGCAGGGTTGCTTGAGAGAGACCATCTTCATCCTACGCCTCCTACGGATTGATAAACCTTAGGTCATCCACTTGAGGGAAATTTGCTACTGTCCTACAAACCTCTGCACTAGGAGGCCCAACAATGTCTACAAGAAGAAGGTTGTGTAGTAGACATCAATCTTCTCCTTTTTGTATTCTCCACAACCACCATTCTATCCCACCTATAGTGCTATGTCCGTGGCTCACGCTCATGTATTGCGTGAAAGTTGAAAAGGTTTGAGAAACGCCAAAAGTATGAAACAATTGCTTGGCTTGTCATCGGGGTTGTGCATGATGTGAATATTTTGTGTGGTGAAGATGGAGCATAGCCAGACTATATGATTTTGTAGGGATAACTTTTTTTGGCCATGTTATTTTGAAAAGACATGATTGCTTTATTAGTAGGCTTGAAGTATTATTGTTTTTATGTCAAATTATAGACTATTGCTTTGAATAAATCGTATCTTAGTATTCATGCCATGATTAGATATGTGATCAAGATTATGCTAGGTAGCATTCCACATCAAAAATTATCTTTTTTTATCATTTACCTACTCGAGGACGAGCAAGAATTAAGCTTGGGGATGCTGATACGTCTCCGTCGTATCTATAATTTTTGATTGTTCCATGCCAATATTCTACAACTTTCATATACTTTTGGCAACTTTTTATACTATTTTTGGGACTAACATATTGATCCAGTGCCCAGTGCCAGTTCCTGTTTGTTGCATGTTTTTTGTTTCGCAGAATATCCATATCAAACGGAGTCCAAACGGGGTAAAAACTGACGGAGATTTTTTTGGAATATATATGATTTTGGGGAAGAAAAATCCACACGAGACGGTGCCCGAGGGAGGCACGAGGCAGGGGGGCGCGCCCCACCCCCCTGGGCGCGCCCCTGACCCTCATGGCCACCTCGTAAGGCGATTGATACCCTTCTTTCGCCGCAGGAAAGCTAATATTCAGATAGAGGTCGTGTTAAAATTTCAGCCCAATCGGAGTTACGGGTCTCCGGGAATATAAGAAACGGTGAAAGGGTAGAATCTGAGAATGCAAAAACAGAGAGAGACAGAGAGACAGATCCAATCTCGGAGGGGCTCTCGCCCCTCCCACGCCATGGAGGCCATGGACCAGAGGGGAAACCCTTCTCCCATCTAGGGAGGAGGTCAAGGAAGAATAAGAAGGAGGGGGGCTCTCTCCCCCTCTCTTCCGATGGCACCGGAACACCGTCGGGGCCATCATCATCACCGCCATCTTCACCAACAACTTCACCGCCATCATCACCAACTCTTCCCCCTCTATGCAGCGGTGTAACCTCTCTCTTACCTGTTGTAATCTCTACTTAAACATGGTGCTCAACGTTATATATTATTTCCCAATGATGTCTGGCTATCCTATGATGTTTGAGTAGATCCGTTTTGTCCTATGGGCTATTTGATGATCAAGATTGGTTTGAGTTGCATGTTTTATTATTGGTGCTGTCCTATGGTGCTCTCTGTGTCGTGCAAGCGTGAGGGATCCCCACTGTAGGGTGTTGCAATACGTTCATGATTCGCTTATAGTGGGTTGCGTGAATGACTGAAACACAAACCCGAGTAAGGGGGTTGTTGCGTATGGGATAAAGAGGACTTGACGCTTTAATGCTATGGTTGGGTTTTACCTTAATGATCTTTAGTAGTTGCGGATGCTTGCTAGAGTTCCAATCATAAGTGCATATGATCCAAGTAGAGAAAGTATGTTAGTGATAACCCACAAGTATAGGGGATCACAACAGTTTTCGAGGGTAGAGTATTCAACCCAAATTTATTGATTTGACACAAGGGGAGCCAAAGAATATTCTCAAGTATTAGCAGCTGAGTTGTCAATTCAACCACACCTGGAAACTTAATATCTGCAGCAAAGTGTTTAGTAGCAAGGTAATATGATAGTAGTGGTAATGGTAGCAAAAGGTAACAGTAGTAAAAGTAATGTTTTTGGTATTTTGTAGTGATGATAGCAATAGCAACGGAAAATTAAATAAGCGAAGAACAATATATGGAAAGCTCGTAGGCAATGGATCGGTGATGGAGAATTATGCCGGATGCGGTTCATCATGTAATAGTCATAACCTTGGGTGACACAGAACTAGCTCCAATTCATTAATATAATGTAGGCATGTATTCCGAATATAGTCATACGTGCTTATGGAAAAGAACTTGCATGCCATCTTTTGTCCTACCCTCCCGTGGCAGCGGGGTCCTTAGGAAAACTAAGGGATATTAAGGCCTCCTTTTAATAGAGAACCAGAACAAAGCATTAACACATAGTGAATACATGAACTCCTCAAACTACGGTCATCATCAGTAAGTATCCCGATTATTGTCACTTCGGGGTTAACGGATCATAACACATAATAGGTGACTATAGACTTGCAAGATAGGATCAAGAACACTCATATATTGATGAAAACATAATAGGTTCAGATCTGAAATCATGGCACTTGGGCCCTAGTGACAAGCATTAAGCATAGCAAAGTCATAGCAACATCAATCTCAGAACATAGTGGACACTAGGGATTAAACCCTAATAAAACTAACTCGATTACATGATAGATCCCATCCAACCCATCACCGTCCAGCAAGCCTACGATGGAATTACTCACGCACGGCAGTGAACATCACGAAATTGGTGATGGAGGATGGTTGATGATGACGATGGCGACGGATTCCCCTCTCCGGAGCCCCGAACGGACTCCAGATCAGCCCTCCCGAGAGGTTTTAGGGCTTGGTGGCGGCTCCATATCGTAAAACGCGATGATTTCTTCTCTCTGATTTTTTTTCTCATTGAAACTCAATATATGGAGGTGGAGTTGGAGTCAGAGAGGCAACAGGGGGCCCACGAGGTAGGGGGCGCGCCCCCCACCCTCGTGGAGAGACGGTGGGCCCCCTGGCCTTCATCTTTGGCAGGTATTTTTCTTATTTTCTGAGAAGTGCCTCCGTGAAGTTTTAGGTCATTCCGAGAACGTTTGCTCCTGCACATAAATAACACCATGGTATTTCTGCTGAAAACAGCGTCAGTCCGGGTGAGTTCCACTCAAATCATGCAAGTTAGAGTCCAAAACAAGGGCAAAAGTGTTTGGAAAAGTAGATACGTTGGAGACGTATCAACTCCCCCAAGCTTAAACCTTTGCTTGTCCTCAAGCAATTCAGTTGACAAACTGAAAGTGATAAAGAAAAACTTTTACAAACTCTGTTTGCTCTTGTTGTTGTAAATATGTAAAGCCAGCATTCAAGTTTTCAGCAAAGATTATAACTAACCACATTTACAATAACACATAGGTCTCAAGTTCACTCATATCAATAGCATAATCAACTAGCGAGCCATAATAATAAAACTCATATGACAACACTTTCTCAAAACAATCATAATATGATATAACAGGATGGTATCTCGCTAGCCCTTTCTGAGACTGCAAAACATAAATGCAGAGCACCTTTAAAGAACAAGGTCTGACTAGACATTGTAATTCATGGTAAAAGAGATCCAGTCAAGTCATACTCAATGTAAACTAACAATAATGAATGCAAATGACATCAGTGCTCTCCAACTGGTGCTTTTTAATAATAGGATGATGACTCAACATAAAAGTAAATAGATAGGCCCTTCGCAGAGGGAACCAGGGATTTGTAGAGGTGCCAGAGCTCGGTTTTGAAATAGAGGTGAATAATATTTTGAGCGGTATACTTTCATTGTCAACATAACAACCAAGAGATGGCGATATCTTCCATGCTACACACATTATAGGCGGTTCCCAAACAGAATGGTAAAGTTTATACTCCCCCTTCCACCAACAAGCATCAATCCATGGCTTGCTCAAAACAACGAGTGCATCCAACAAACAAGAGTCCCAGGGGGAGTTTTGTTTGCAATTATTTTGATTTAGTTTGCATAAAGCATGGGACTGGGCATCCCGGTGACCAGCCATTTATCTCGTGAGTGAGGAGCGGAGTCCACTCCTCTTGAGAATAACCCACCTAACATGGAAGATACAGACAGCCCTAGTTGATACATGAGCTATTCGAGCATACAAAACAGGATATTTATTTGAAAGTTTAGAGTTTGGCACATACAAATTTATTTGGAATGGCAGGTAGATACAGTATATAGGTAGGTATAGTGGACTCATGTGGAATAACTTTGAGGTTTAAGGAGTTTGGATGCACAAGCAGTATTCCCACTTAGTACAGGTGAGGGCTAGCAAAAGACTGGGAAGCGACTAGCTAGAGAGCGACAACAGTCATGAACATGCATTAAAATTAATCAACACAGAATGCAAGCATGAGTAGGATATAATCCACCATGAACATAAATATCGTGAAGGCTATGTTGATTTTGTTTCAACTACATGTGTGAACATGTGCCAAGTCAAGTCACTTAAATCATTCAGAGGAAGATACCACCCTATCATACCACATCATAACCATTTTATTAGCATGTTGGCACGCAAGGTAAACCATTATAACTCATAGCTAATCAAGCATGGCACAAGAAACTATGATCTCTAGTTGTCATTGCAAACATGTTTATTCATAATAGGCTGAATCAGGAACGATGAACTAATCATATTTACAAAAACAAAAGAGGTCGAGTTCATACAAGCTTTTCTCATCTCAGTTAGTCCATCATATATCATCATAATTGCCTTTCACTTGCACGACCGAACGATGTGAATAATAATAATAGTGCACGTGCATTGGACTAAGCTGGAATCTGCAAGCAATCAATAAACAAGAGAAGGCAAGGCAATATGGGCTCTTTTGTCAGATCAACAATAATGCATATAAGAGCCACCTCAACAATTTAATCATGGTCTTCTCCTATCGACCCCCAAAGAAAAGAAAAGAAATAAAACCATTTACACGAGAAAGCTCGCAACAAGCAAAAGAAGAACGGGAAATCTTTTTGGGTTTTCTTTTCAATTACTACTACAAGCATGGAAAGTAAACTAATTAAAAGCTACAACTAATTTTTTTGCTTTTTCTTAAGGTTTATTAAACACACAAGAAGAAAGCATAAAAAGGAAAATAAACTAGCATGGATGATACAACGAAAAAGTATGAGCACCGACATCCATCAATGAGTGTGTGAGCATAAATGTAATGTCGGTGAGAAATACGTACTCCCCCAAGCTTAGGCTTTTGGCCTAAGTTGGTCTATGGTCGCGGCTGGCCTGGCGGATATCCATAATAATAGTTGTTGGGGTCGTATTGTGATGCAGCAGCTATCGCCTACTGAGCTGCAGCGTGGCGACGAGCGGCCTCCTCTCTCCTCTCGTACTCATCTGCCTCCTCTTTGGTAATAGTATATCCTCCTCTTGCCTGATAATCAAAGAAAGCAGGAGCAGGGAGAGTAATACGTACAACACGACGTCTGTCAAAGATTAGTCGATACCGGAGAGGTGATTCGTTCCTCTCGACAAACTGGTGGTGAACCGTAGTATTAAAATCTAGATAGGCAGGAGGTAATTGAATATCATCTTCGCGCACATCTATACCAAGAAAATTAGCTACGCGGGTTGCATAAATTCCACCAAAGAAATCTCCATTACGTCTATTAAGATGCAACCTACGTGCAACAATGGCTCCCAAATTATATGATTTGTCTCCTAACACAACACTCCTAAGAATACTGAGGTCAGGGACACACACGTGACATGCCTCATTTTTACCATTTATGCATCTACCTATGAAGAGAGCAAAATAATGTATAGCAGGAAAGTGAATGCTCCCTATGGTAGCTTGTGTAATATCTCTAGATTCTCCCACAGTTATATTAGCAAGAAAATCTCTAAATTCAGATTTGCGAGGATCCCTTATACTACCCCATTGTGGAAGTTTGCATGTAGTGGTAAAATCCTCTAAGTCCATGGTATAAGATTTACCATTAAGATCAAATAGGACAGTTGGAGAATTACGTGAAGTGGAAAATTCAAACCTCCTCACAAAGGAGCTAGTGAGCTCATGATACTAACTGCACTTCTCTTCCTCGAAGCTCATGAGATCAGCGTTACGCAAATATGCGTTGAATCTTCTTTTATTCCCGCTTGATCCATCAAATTTTTAGAAGGCCACTCACAAGGACGCACTGGAGCGTCTCTCGGTGGCTCTTCGTTAGCATCACGCATTGCAAGCCTGGGTCCTTGCTTCTTTGAAGAACCACCTTGGAACATTTTCCTAAGCATTTTTCTTCCTCTAAAAAATTCTGGAAATTTTTAGTAACTTCAAAATGAAAGTAAACCAAACTCAATAATATTGATAGCAACTACTCCTACAAGTGCCTAGGGCCTATATCATGCATCAAAACTACTTTTGACCATATAAATTTGACATGCAAGCTCAAGAACAGGGTCACCTAAGCAGCAAAAATTTGCAATGAATAAAGCACTAGAACAAAAACTAATTGGACCAATGGAGGAGTCACATACCAAGGAACAATCTCCCAAGCAGTTTTGTGAGAGGTGCATTGAGCAAGGAGATCGAAAATGGCAGCAAGATGAGCTAGAACTCATGCTTGAGCCGGTTATTCATGTTTGGGGGAGGAAGATGAAGTGTGTGGGTGCAGGAATAAGTGGAGGAGGGCCACCGTGGGCCCACGAGGCAGGGGGCGCACCCTAGAGGGGTAGGTGTGCCCTCCACCCTCGTGGCAAGCTGGCTGGCCCCCTGGTGTGTTCTTTGTTCCATAAATCCTCAAATATTCTAGAAAAAATCATATTTAATTTTCAGGGCATTTGGAGAATTTTTATTTTCGAGGTATTTTTATATTGCACGAATAATCAGATAACAGACAGACAAATATTTATTTTTATTTTATTTAATATAAATAACAGAAAGTAAAAGTGGGGTACAGAAGGTTGTGCCTTCTAGTTTCATCCATCTCATGATCATCAAAAGGAATCCACTAACAAGGTTGATCAAGTCTTGTTAACGAACTCATTCCGAATAACATGGAACTGGAGAAATTTCGAATAACACTATGTTACCTCAACTGGGATATGCACATCCCCAATAATAAGAATATCATATTTCTTCTTGACAGTAGGAAGAGGAAATTCAAAACCTCCAAATATAATCGATGGAATTTTTCCAATAGAGTTGATACTATGAACTTGAGGTTGTTTCCTCAGAAAGTGTACCGTATGCTCATTACCATAAATATGAAAAGTGACATTGCCTTTAGTGAAATCAATAACAGCCCCTGCAGTATTCAAAAAGGGTCTTCCAAGAATAATAGACATACTATCGTCCTCGGGAATATCAAGAATAACAAAGTCCGTTAAAATAGTAACATTTGCAACTACAACAGGCACATCCTCACAAATACCGATAGGTATAGCAGTTGAATTATCAGCCATTTGCAAAGATATTTCAGTAGGTGTCAACTTATTCAAATTAAGTCTATGATATAAAGAGAGAGGCATAACACTAACACCGGCTCCAAGATCACATAAAGTAGTTTTAACATAGTTTCTTTTAATAGAGCATGGTATAGTGGGTACTCCTGGGTCTCCAAGTTTCTTTGGTATTCCACCCTTAAAAGTATAATTAGCAAGCATGGTGGAAATTTCAGCTTCCGGTATCTTTCTTTTATTTGTAATAATATCTTTCATGTACTTAGCATAAGGATTGGTTTTAAGCATATCAGTTAATCGCATACGCAAAAAGATAGGTCTAATCATTTCAGCAAAGCGCTCAAAATCCTCATCATCCTTTTTCTTGGATGGTTTGGGAGGAAAAGGCATGGGTTTCGGAACCCAAGGCTCTCTTTCTTTACCATGTTTCCTAGCAACAAAGTCTTCCTTATCATAACGTTGATTCTTTGATTGTGGGTTATCAAGATCAACAGCAGGTTCAATTTCTATGTCATTATCATTACTACGTTGAGCATCATCATGAACATTATCATTAACATTATTACTAGTTTCAGGTTCATTACCAGATTGTGTTTCAGCATCAGAAATAGAAATATCATTTGGATTCTCAGGTGTTTCAACAATAGGATCACTAGAAGCATGCAAAGTCCTATCATTTTTCTTTTTATTCTTTTTAGAAGAAGTAGGTGCATCTAAATTATTTCTCTGAGAATCTTGCTCAATTATCTTAGGGTGGCCTTCAGGATACAAAGGTTCCTGAGTCATTCTACCAGTTCTAGTAGCCACTCTAACAGCATAATCATTATCCTTATTATTCAATTCATTGAGCAAATCATTTTGAGCTTTAACTACTTGTTCTACTTGAGTGGTCACCATAGAAGCATGTTTACTAATAAGTTTAAGTTCACCTTTAACTTTAGCCATATAATCACCCAAGTGTCCAAGCATATTTGAATTGTATTTCAATTGTCTACCAAAATGAGCATTAAAATCTTCTTGCTTAGACATAAATTTATCAAACTCGTATAAACATGGGCTAGTAAATTTAGTAAATGGGATTACAGCTTTATCATATCTGTAGAGAGAATTTACCTTTAGTACCTATGTCGGGTTATCAAGACCATGAGTTTCTTCAATAGGTAAAGGATTAAGATTATATGTTTCTTCAACAGGCGGTAAATTAAGACCATGTATTTCTTCAATAGGAGGTAAATTCTTAACATCTTCAGCTTTAATACCTTTTTCTTTCATAGATTTCTTTGCCTCTTGCATATCTTTAGGACTGAGGATAGAATACCCCTCTTCTTCGGAGTTGGTTTAGGAATAGGCTCAGGAATTGGCTCCGGAGGTGTCCAATTGTTTTCATTTGCCAACATATTATTCAATATAATTTCAGCTTCATCCGGTGTTCTTTCCCTGAAAACAGAACCAGCACAACTATCCAGGTAATCTCTGGAGGCATCGGTTAGTCCATTATAAAAGATATCAAGTATTTCATTTTTCTTAAGAGGATGATCAGGCAAATCATTAAGTAATTGGAGAAGCCTCCCCCAAGCTTGTGGGAGACTCTCTTCTTCAATTTGCACAAAATTGTATATATCCCTCAAAGCAGCTTGTTTCTTATGAGCAGGGAAATATTTAGCAGAGAAATAATAAATCATATCCTGGGGACTATGCACACAACCAGGATCAAGAGAATTAAACAATATCTTAGCATCACCCTTTAATGAGAACGGAAATATTTTAAGGATATAAAAGTAGTGAGTTCTCTCATCTTTAGTAAACAGGGTAGCTATATCATTTAATTTAGTAAGATGTGCCACAACAGTTTCAGATTCATAGCCATGAAAAGGATCAGATTCAACCAAAGTAATTATATCAGGATCAACAGAGAATTCATAATCCTTATCAGTAACAAAGATAGGTGAAGTAGGAAAAGCAGGGTCAGGTTTCATTCTATCATTTAGGGATTGCTTACTCCATTTAGCTAATAATTTTTTAAGCTCAGTTCTATTTCTGCAAGCTAAAATAGCTAAAGAAGCATCTTGATCAAATACATAACCCTTAGGAATAGCAAGTGGTTCTTCATCATCACTTTCATCAGTATCATCAGATTCAATATTTTCAATTTCTCTAGCCCTAGCAAGTTGTTCATCAAGAAAAACACTAAGTGGCATAGTAGTATCAGGCATAGAGGTAGTTTCATCATAAGTATCATGCATAGCAGAAGTGGCATCATCAATAACATGCGACATATCAGAACGTATAGCAGAAGCAGGTGTAGGTGTCGCAAACTTACTCATAACAGAAGGTGAATCAAGTGTAGAGCTAGATGGCAGTTCCTTACCTCCCCTCGTAGTTGAGGGATAGATCTTGGTTTTTGGATCTCTCAAATTCTTCATAATGATAAGCAGATATATATATCCCAAGTGACTCAAAGAATAGAGCTATGCTCCCCGGCAACGGCGCCAGAAAATGGTCTTGATAACCCACAAGTATAGGGGATCACAACAGTTTTCGAGGGTAGAGTATTCAACCCAAATTTATTGATTTGACACAAGGGGAGCCAAAGAATATTCTCAAGTATTAGCAGCTGAGTTGTCAATTCAACCAGACCTAGAAACTTAATATATGCAGCGAAGTGTTTAGTAGCAAGGTAATATGATAGTAGTTGTAATGGTAGCAAAAGGTAACAGTAGTAAAAGTAATGTTTTTGGTATTTTGTAGTGATGATGGCAATAGCAACGGAAAAGTAAATAAGCGAAGAACAATATGTGAAAAGCTCGTTGGCAATGGATCAGTGATGGATAATTATGTCGGATGCGATTCCTCGTGCAATACTTATAACATAGGGTGACATAGAACTAGCTCCAGTTCATCAATGTAATGTAGGCATGTATTCCGAATATAGTCATACGTGCTTATGGAAAGAACTTGCAAGACATCTTTTGTCCTACCATCCCGTGGCAGCGGGGTCCTATTGGAAACTAAGGGATATTAAGGCCTCCTTTTAATAGAGTACCGGACCAAAGCATTAACACTTAGTGAATACATGAACTCCTCAAACTACTGTCATCACCGGTAAGTATCCCGATTATTGTCACTTTGGGGTTAACGGATCATAACACATAATAGGTGACTATAGACTTGCAAGATAGGAGCAAGAACTCATATATATTCATGAAAACATAATAGGTTCATATCTGAAATCATGGCACTTGGGCCCTAGTGACAAGCATTAAGCATAGCAAAGTCATAGCAACATCAATCTCAGAACATAGTGGACACTAGGGATCAAACCCTAACAAAACTAACTGGATTAGATGATAGATCACATCCAACCCATCACCATCTAGCAAGCCTACGATGGAATTACTCACGCACGGCGGTGAGCATCATGAAATTGGTGATGGAGGATGGTTGATGATGACGATGACGACGGATTCCCCTCTTCGGAGCCCCGAACGGACTCCAGATCAGCCCTCCCGGGAGGTTTTAGGGCTTGGCGGCGGCTCCGTATCGTAAAATGCAATGATTTCTTCTCTCTGATTTTTTTCTCATTGAAACTGAATATATGGAGGTGGAGTTGGAGTCGGAGAGGCAACAGGGGGCCCACGAGGTAGGGGCGCGCCCTAGGGGGGCAGGCGCCCCCCCCCCACCCTCGTGGAGAGACGGTGGGCCCCCTGGCCTTCATCTTTGGCAGGTATTTTTCTTATTTTCTGAAAAGTGTCTCCGTGAAGTTTCAGGTCATTCCGAGAACGTTTGCTCCTGCACATAAATAACACCATGGTAATTCTGCTAAAAACAGCGCCAGTCCGGGTTAGTTCCATTCAAATCATGCAAGTTAGAGTCCAATACAAGGGCAAAAGTGTTTGGAAAAGTAGATACGTTGGAGACGTATCAGTTAGCTTATGTCTCTCCCTCAAATAAAATTGCAATAATGATTACCGGTCTAGTTATCGATTGCCTAGGGACAAATAACTTTCTCGTAACAAAAAGCTCTTTACTAAAACTAACTTAGTTGCGTATTTATCTAAACAACACCTACTTTTTATTTATGTAATATTTATTATATTGCAAACCTATCCAACAGCACCTACAAAGTAATTCTAGTTTCATATTTGTTATAGGTAAGGCGAATGTCAAGTGTGCGTAGAGTTGTATCGGTGGTCGATAGAACTTGAAGGAATATTTGTTCTACTTTTAGCTCCTCGTTGGGTTCGGCACTCTTACTTATCGAAAACTGTTGCGATCCCCTATACTTGTGGGTTATCACGTTGGTTGCGAGGAGTTTATTTGTTTGTGTAGGTGCGAGGGACTCGTGCGTGGCCTCCTATTGGATTGATACCTTGGTTCTCAAAAACTGAGGGAAATACTTACGCTACTTTGTTGCATCACCCTTTCCTCTTCAAGGGAAAACCAACGCAGTGCTCAAGAGGTAGCAAGAAGGATTTCTGGCGCCGTTGCCGGGGAGGCTTACGCAAGGTTAAGTCAAGATTTGGACTCCTGACAACGAGCCATTTCTGGCGTCGTTGACGGGGAGTCTACGCAAAAGTCAACATACCAAGTACCCATCACAAACCCTTATCTCCCACATTACATTATTTGTCATTTGCCTCTCGTTTTCCTCTCCCCCACTTCACCCTTGCCGTTTTATTCGCCCTCTCTCTTCATCCTCCTTTTCTTTCTCTATTTGCCTCCTTTTGCCTGTCTCTTGTTTGCTTGTGTGTTGGATTGCTTGCTTGTCACGATGGCTCAAGATAATACCAAATTGTGTGGCTTTACTAATACCAACAACAATGATTTTATTAGCACTCCGATTGCTCCTCTTACCTATGCTGAATCTTGTGAAATTAATGCTATTTTGCTGAATCTTGTCATGAAAGATCCGTTTTCCGGCCTTCCTAGTGAAGATGCCACTACCCATCTAAACAACTTTGTTAATTTTTGTGATATGCAAAATAAGAAAGATGTGGACAATGATATTGTTAAATTGAAGTTATTTCCTTTTCGCTTAGAGATCGTGCTAAAGCTTGGTTTTCGTCTTTGCCTAAAAATAGTATTGATTCATGGAATAAGTGCAAACATGCTTTTATCTCTAAGTATTTTCCTCCCGCTAAGATCATCTCTCTTAGAAATGATATTATGAATTTTAAACAACTTGATCATGAACATGTTTCACAAGCTTGGGAGAGGATGAAATTAATGATACGTAATTGCCCTACACATGGTTTGAATTTATGGATGATTATACAAATTTTTTATGCCGGATTGAATTTTGCTTCTAGAAATCTTTTAGATTCAGCCGCGGGAGGCACTTTTATGGAAATCACTTTAGGAGAAGCTACTAAACTCCTAGATAATATTATGGTTAATTATTCTCAATGGCACACTGAAAGATCTACAAATAAGAAAGTGCATGCGATAGAAGAAATTAATGTTTTGAGTGGAAAGATGGATGAACTTATGAAATTATTTGCTAATAAAAGTGTTTCTTATGATCCTAATGATATGCCTTTGTCTACTTTAATTGAGAATAATAATGAATCTATGGATGTGAATTTTATTGGTAGGAATAATTTTGGTAACAACGCGTATAGAGGAAACTTTAATCCTAGGTCGTATCCTAGTAATTCCTCTAATAATTATGGTAATTCCTACAACAATTCTTATGGAAATTTTAATAATATACCCTCTGATTTTGAATCTAATATTAAATAATTTATTACTTTGCAAAAGAATTTCAATGCTTTGACTGAAGAAAAATTGCTTAAGATTGATGAATTGGCTAGGAATGTTGATAGAATGTCTCTTGATGTTGATTCTTTGAAACTTAGATCTATTCCACCTAAGCATGATATCAATGAGTCTCTCAAAGCCATGAGAATTTCCATTGATGAGTGCAAAGAAAGAACCGCTAGGATGCTTGCTAAGAAAGATTGTTTTATGAAATCGTGTTCTTCTAGTTTCCATGAAAATAAAGATGAAGATATAAAAGTTATTGATGTGTCCCCTATTAAATCTTTGTTTTGCAATATGAATCTTGATAATGATGGGACTGAATATTATCCACCTTTACCTAGAAGGCGTTCCAAAAATTCGGAGTCTTTAGATCTTGATGCTAAAATTATTAAAAGTGGGATTGAAGAAGTTAAAACTTTGAATATCAATGAACCCACTATTTTGGATCTCAAGGAATTTAATTATGATAATTTCTCTTTGAAAGATTGTATTTCCTTGTTGCAATCCGTGCTAAATTCTCCTCATGCTTATAGTCAAAATAAAGCCTTTACCAAACATATCGTTGATGCTTTGATGCAATCTTATGAAGAAAAACTTGAGTTGGAAGTTTCTATCCCTAGAAAACTTTATAATGAGTGGGTACCTACTATTAAAATTAAAATTAAAGATCATGAATGCTATGCTTTGTGTGATTTGGGTGCTAGTGTTTCCATGATTCTAAAGACTTTGTGTGATTTGCTAGGTTTCCGTGATTTTGATGATTGCTCTTTAAACTTGCACCTTGCGGATTCCACTATTAAGAAACCTATGGGAAGAATTAATGATGTTATTATTGTTGCAAATAGGAATTATGTGCCCGTATATTTTATTTTTCTTGACATAGATTGCAATCCTTCATGTCCTATTATTCTTGGTAGACCTTTCCTTAGAACGATTGGTGCAACTATTGATGTGAAGGAAGGGAATATTAGAATCCAAATTCCATTAAGGAAAGGCATGGAACACTTCCCTAGAAACAAAATTAAATTACCATATGAATCTATTATGAGATCCACTTATGGAGTGCCTACCAAAGATGGCAATACCTAGATATATCCTTGCTTTTATGCCTAACTAGGGGCGTTAAACGATAGCGCTTGTTGGGAGGCAACCCAATTTTATTTTTATTCCTTGTTTTTTGCTCCTGTTTAGTAATAGATAATTTATCTACCCTCTGTTTTGGTTGTGTTTTTTTGTGTTTAATTAGTGTTTGTGCCAAGTAGAACCGTTGGGAAGACTTGGGAAAGTCTTTTTAATCTTGCTGTAAAAAACAGAAACTTTAGCGCTCACGAGAATTGCTGCCATTTTTATTTGGAAAGTGATATTTAGTTAATTATTTTTGAAGATGATTAATAGATAAATTTATCACGTCCATAAATTTATTTTAGAATTTTTGGGGTTCCAGAACTTGCGTTAGCTACAGATTACTACAGACTGTTCTGTTTTTGACAGATTCTGTTTTTCGTGTGTCGTTTGCTTATTTTGATGAATCTATGGCTAGTAAAATAGTTTATAAACCATAGAGAATTTGGAATACAGTAGGTTTAACACCAATATAAATAAATAATGAGTTCATTACAGTACCTTGAAGTGGTGTTTTGTTTTCTTTCGCTAACGGAGCTCACGAGATTTTCTACTTTAAGTTTTGTGTTGTGAAGTTTTCAAGTTTTGGGTGAAAGATTTGATGGTTTATGGAACAAGGAGTGGCAAGAGCCTAAGCTTGGGGATGCCCATGGCACCCCAATATAATATAAGGACACCTAAAAGCCAAAGCTTGGGGATGCCCCGGAAGGCATCCCCTCTTTTGTCTACTTCCATCGGTAACTTTACTTGGAGCTATATTTTTATTTACCACATGATATGTGTTTTGCTTGGAGCGTCTTGTATTATTTGAGTCTTTATTTGTTAGTTTTCCACAATCGTCCTTGATGTACACACCTTTTGAGAGAGACACACATGATTCGGAAATTGTTAGAATACTCTATGTGCTTCACTTATATCTTTTGAGTTATATAGTTTTTTGCTCTAGTGCTTCACTTATATCTTTTAGGGCACGGTGGTGGATTTGTTTTATAGAAACTATTGTTCTCTCATGCTTCACTTAGATTATTTTGAGAGTCCTACAAAACAGCGTGGTAATTTGCTTTAATTATGTTAGGCATTCAAGATTAATAATTTTTTTCTTATGAGTGTGTTGAATACTAAGAGAAGTTTGATACTTGATAATTGTTTTGAGATATGGAGATGGTGATATTAGAGTCGTGCTAGTTGAGTAGTTGTGAATTTGAGAAATGCTTGTGTTGAAGTTTGTGATTCCTGTAGCATGCACGTATGGTGAACCGTTATGTAAAGAAGTTGGAGCATGAATTATTTATTGATTGTCTTCCTTATGAGTGGCGGTCGGGAACGAGCGATGGTCTTTTCCTACCAATCTATCCCCCTAGGAGCATGCGCGTAGTACTTTGTTTCGATAACTAATAGATTTTTGCAATAAGTATGTGAGTTCTTTATGACTAATGTTGAGTCCATGGATTATACTCACTCTCACCCTTCCACCATTGCTAGCCTCTTTAATACCGCGCACCTTTCGCTGGTATCATACACCCACCATATACCTTCCTCAAAACAGCCACCATACCTACCTATCATGGCATTTCCATAGCCATTCCGAGATATATTGCCATGCAACTTTCCACCGTTCCGTTTACTATGACACGCTCCATCATTGTCATATTGCTTTGCATGATCATGTAGTTGACATTTTTAGTCGTGGCAAAGCCACCATTCATAATTCTTTCGTACAAGTCACTCATGCATCATTGCTATCCGGTATACCGCCGGAGGCATTCATATAGAGTCATACTTTGTTTTAGTATCGAGTTGTAATCATTGAGTTGTAAATAAATAGAAGTGTGATGATCATCATTCATATAGTATTGTCCCAAAAAAAGAGAAAAGGCCCAAAAAAGGAAGGCCCAAAAAATATAAAAAGGGACAATACTACTATCCTTTTTCCACACTTGTGCTTCAAAGTAGCACCATGATCTTCATGATAGAGAGTCTCTTATGTTATCACTTTGATATACTAAGTGGGAATTTTTCATTATATAATTTGGCTTGTATATTCCAATGATGGGCTTCCTCAAAATGCCCTAGGTATTCGTGAGCAAGCAAGTTGGATGCACACCCACTTAGTTCTTTTTGTTGAGCTTTCATATACTTATAGCTCTAGTGCATCCGTTGCATGGCAATCCCTACTCACCCACATTGATATCTATTAATGGGCATCTCCATAGCCCATTGATACGCCTAGTTGATGTGAGACTATCTTCTCCCTTTTTGTCTTCTCCACAACCACCATTCTATTCCACATATAGTGTTATGTCCATGGCTCACGCTCATGTATTGCGTGAAGATTGAAAAAGTTTGAGAACACCAAAAGTATGAAACAATTTCTTGGCTTGTCATCGGGGTTGTGCATGATTTAAATACTTTGTGTGGTGAAGATGGAGCATAGCCAGACTATATGATTTTGTAGGGATAACTTTCTTTGGCCATGTTATTTTGAAGAGACATAATTGCTTGGTTAGTATGCTTGAAGTATTATTATTTCTATGTCAATATTGAACTTTTGTCTTGAATCTTTCGGATCTGAATATTCATACCACAATTAAGAGAATTACATTGAAATTATGCCAAATAGCATTCCACATCAAAAATTCTGTTTTTATAATTTACCTACTCGAGGACAAGCAGAAATTAAGCTTGGGGATGCTTGATACGTCTCCAACGTATCTATAATTTTTTATTGTTCCATGCTATATTATATCCTATTTTGGACATTATTGGGCTTTATTATACACTTTTATATAATTTTTGGGACTAACCTATTAACCGGAGGCCCAGCCCAGAATTGCTGTCTTTTTTTGCCTATTTCAGAGTTTCGCAGAAAAAGGATATCAAACGGAGTCCAAACGGAATGAAACCTTCGGGAACGTGATTTTCGGAACGAACATGATCCAAAGGACTTGGAACCTACGTCAAGAAAGCTACCATGAAGGCACGAGGTAGGGGGGCATGCCTACCCCCCCCAGGCACGCCCTCCACCCTCGTGGGGCCCATGTTGCTCAACCGACGTACTCCTTCCTCCTATATATACCTATGTACCCCCAAACTACCAGATACAGAGCCAAAACCCTAATTCCACCGCCGTAACTTTCTGGATCCATGAGATCCCATCTTGGGGCCTTTTCCGGAGCTCCGCCGGAGGGGGCATCGATCACGGAGGGCTTCTACATCAACACCATAGCCTCTCCGATGAAGTGTGAGTAGTTTACTTCAGACCTTCGGTCCATAGTTATTAGCTAGATGGCTTCTTCTCTCTTTTTGGATCTCAATAAAAGTTCTCCCCCTCTCTTGTGGAGATCTATTCGATGTAATCTTCTTTTGTGGTGTGTTTGTTGAGACCGATGAATTGTGGGTTTATGATCAAGTTTATCTATGAACAATATTTGAATCTTCTCTGAATTCTTTTATGTATGATTGGTTATCTTTGCAAGTCTCTTCGAATTATCAGTTTGGTTTGGCCTACTAGATTGATCTTTCTTGCAATGGGAAAAGTGCTTAGCTTTGGGTTCAATCTTGCGGTGTCCTTTCCCAGTGACAGTAGGGGCAGCAAGGCACGTATTGTATTGTTGCCATCGAGGATAAAAAGATGGGGTTTACATCATATTGCATGAGTTTATCCCTCTACATCATGTCATCTTGCTTAAAGCGTTACTATGTTCTTTGAACTTAATACTCTAGATGCATGCTGGATAGCGGTCGATGTGTGGAGTAATAGTAGTAGATGCAGGCAGGAGTCGGTCTACTTGTCTCGGACGTGATGCCTATATACATGATCATACCTAGATATTCTCATAACTATGCTCAATTCTGTCAATTGCTCAACAGTAATTTGTTCACCCACCGTAATACTTATGCTCTCGAGAGAAGCCACTAGTGAAATCTATCGCCCCCGGGTCTATTCTCCATCATATTAATCTTCCAATACTTAGTTATTTATTTTGCCTTTTATTTTACTTTGCATCTTTATTTCTCTTTATCATAAAAATACCAAAAATATTATCTTATCATATCTATCAGATCTCACTCTCGTAGGTCACCGTGAAGGGATTGACAACCCCTTTATTGTGTTGGTTGCGAGGAGTTTATTTGTTTGTGTAGGTGCGAGGGACTCGTGCGTGGCCTCCTACTGGATTGATACCTTGGTTCTCAAAAATGGAGGGAAATACTTACGCTACTTTGCTGCATCACCCTTTCCTCTTCAAGGGAGAACCAACGCAGTGCTCAAGAGGTAGCATTCATGATGTAACAGTAATAATCTAGGGTGACACAGAACTAGCTCCAGTTCATCAATGTAATGTAGGCATGTATTCCGAATATAGTCATACGTGCTTATGGAAAATAACTTGCATGAAATATTTTGTCCTACCCTCCCGTGGCAGCGGGGTCCTATTGGAAACTAAGGGATATTAAGGCCTCCTTTTAATAGAGTACCGGAACAAAGCATTAACACATAGTGAATACATGAACTCCTCAAACTACGGTCATGACCGGTAAGTATCCCGATTATTGTCACTTCGGGGTTAACGGGTCTTAACACATAATAGGTGACTATAGACTTGCAAGATAGGATCAAGAACTCTCATATATTGATGAAAACATAATAGGTTCAGATCTGAAATCATGGCACTCGGGCCCTAGTGACAAGCACTAAGCATAGCAAAGTCATAGCAACATCAATCTCAGAACATAGTGGATACTAGGGATCAAACCCTAACAAAACTAACTCGATTACATGATAAATCTCATCCAACCCATCACCGTCCAACAAGCCTACGATGGAATTACTCACGCACGGTGGTGAGCATCATGAAATTGGTGATGGAGGATGGTTGATGATGACGATGGAGACAGATTCCCCTCTCCGGAGCCCTGAGCGGACTCTAGATCAGGCTTCCCGAGAGAGTTTAGGGCTTGGCGGCGGCTTCGTATCGTAAAACGCGATGAATCCTTCTCTCTCGGTTTTTTCCCTGAAAGTGAATATATGGAGTCCAGGTTGAGGTCGGTGGAGCGTTAGGTGTTGGGGAACGTAGCAGAATTTTTAAAATTTTCTACGCATCACCAAGATCAATCTATGGAGTCATCTAGCAACGAGGGAGAGAGGAGTGCATCTACATACCCTTGTAGATCGCACGCGGAAGCGTTCAAGAGAACGGGGTTGATGGAGTCTTACTCGACGTGATCCAAATCACCGATGACCAAGTGCCGAACGGACGGCACCTCCGCGTTCAACACACGTTCGGTTGGGAAGACGTCTCCTCCAACTTGATCCGGCAAGGGGGAAGGAGAAGTTGATGAAGATCCAGCAGCACGACGGCGTGGTGGTGGAAGCAACGGTGATCTCGGCAGGGCTTCGCCAAGCGCAGGGAGACGGAGGAGTGTCACGGGAGGGAGAGGGAGAGGCCAGGGGCTTGGGTGCGACTGCCCTCCCTCCCCCCACTATATATAGGGTGCCTAGGGGGGCGCCGGCCCTAGGAGATCCAATCTCCTAGGGGGGCGGCGGCCAAGTGGGTGCCTTGCCCCCCAAGGCAAGGGTGGCGCCCCCCACCCCTATGGTTTCCAACCCTAGGCGCAGGGGGAGGCCCAAGGGGGGCGCACCAGCCCACTAGGGGCTGGTTCCCCACCCACTTCAGCCCATGGGCCCCTCCGGGATAGGTGGCCCCACCCGGTGGACCCCCGGGACCCTTCCGGTGGTCCCGGTACAATACCGATTACCCCCGAAACTTTCTCGATGGCCGAAACATGACTTCCTATATATAAATCTTCACTTCCGACCATTCTAGAACTCCTCGTGACGTCCGGGATCTCATCCGGGACTCCGAACAACTTTCGGGTTACCGTATGCTAATATCTCAACAACCCTAGCGTCACTGAACCTTAAGTGTGTAGACCCTACGGGTTCGGGAGACATGCAGACATGACCGAGATGCCTCTCCGGTCAATAACCAACAGCGGGATCTGGATACCCATGTTGGCTCCTACATGCTCCACGATGATCTCATTGGATGAACCACGATGTCGAGGATTCAATCAATCCGTATACAATTCCCTTTGTCAATCGGTACATTACTTGCCCGAGACTCGATCGTCGGTATCCCAATACCTAGTTCAATCTCGTTACCGGCAAGTCACTTTACTCGTGCCGTAATGCATGATCCCGTGATCAACCACTTGGTCACATTGAGCTCATTATGATGATGCATTACCGAGTGGGCCCAGAGATACCTCTCCGTCATACGGAGTGACAAACCCCAGTCTCGATTCATGCCAACCCAACAGACACTTTCGGAGATACCTGTAATGTACCTTTATAGTCACCCAGTTACGTTGTGACGTTTGGCACACCCAAGGCACTCCTACGGTATCCGGGAGTTGCACAATCTCATGGTCTAAGGATATGATACTTGACATTCAGAAAAGCTACAGCAAACGAACTACACGATCTTTGAGCTAAGCTTAGGATTGGGTCTTGTCCATCACATCATTCTCCTAATGATGTGATCCCGTTATCAATGACATCCAATGTCCATAGTCAGGAAACCATGACTATCCTTTGATCAACGAGCTAGTCAACTAGAGGCTCACTAGGGACGTGTTGTGGTCTATGTATTCGCACATTTATTACGATTTCCGGATAACACAATTATAGAATGAACAATAGACAATTATCATGAACAAGGAAATATAATAATAACCATTTTATTATTGCCTCTAGGGCATATTTCCAACAGTCTCCCACTTGCACTAGAGTCAATAGTCTAGTTACATTGTGATGAATCGAACACCCATGCAGTTCTGGTGTTTATCATGTTTTGCTCTAGGGAGAGGTTTAGTCAACGGATCTGCCACATTCAGGTCCATATGTACTTTACAAATCTCTATGTCTCCATTTTCAACACTTCCACGAATGGAGTTGAAGCGACGCTTGATATGCCTGGTCTTCCTGTGAAACCTGGGCTCCTTGGCAAGGGTAATAGCTCCAGTGTTGTCACAGAAGAGAGTCATCGGGCCCGATGCATTGGGTATGACTCCTAGGTCGGTAATGAACTCCTTCACCCAGACTGCTTCTTGTGCTGCCTCCGAGGCTGCCATGTACTCCGCTTCACATGTAGATCCCGGCACAACGCTTTGCTTGCAACTGCACCAGCTTACTGCCCCACCATTCAAAATATAAACGTATCCGGTTTGTGACTTAGAGTCATCCAGATCTGTGTCGAAGCTAGCATTGACGTAACCCTTTACGACGAGCTCTTCGTCACCTCCATACACGAGAAACATGTCCTTAGTCCTTTTCAGGTACTTCAGGATATTCTTGACCGCTGTCCGGTGTTCCATGCCGGGATTACTTTGGTACCTTCCTACCAAACTTATGGCAAGGTTTACATCAGGTCAAGTACACAGCATAGCATACATGATAGACCCTATGGCCGAGGCATAGGGGACGACACTCATCTTTTCTCTATCTTCTGTCGTGGTCGGGCATTGAGCCGTGCTCAATCTCGTACCTTGCAATATAGGCAAGAACCCCTTCTTTGACTGACCCATTTTGAACTTCTTCAATATCTTGTCAAGGTACGTACTCTGTGAAAGACCAATGAGGCGTCTCGATCTATCTCTATAGATCTTGATGCCTAATATATAAGCAGCTTCTCCAAGGTCCTTCATTGAAAAAACACTTGTTCAAGTAGGCCTTTATGTTTTCCAAGAATTCTATATCATTTCCCATCAACAGTATGTCATCCACATACAATATGAGAAATGCTACAGAGCTCCCACTCACTTTCTTGTAAATGCAGGCTTCTCCATAAGTCTGCGTGAACCCAAACGCTTTGATCATCTCATCAAAACGAATGTTCCAACTCCGAGATGCTTGCACCAGCCCATAAATCGAGCGTTGGAGCTTGCACACCTTGTCAGCATTCTTAGGATCGACAAAACCTTCCGGCTGCATCATATACAATTCTTCCTTAAGGAAGCCATTAAGGAATGCCGTTTTGACGTCCATTTGCCATATCTCATAATCATAGAATGCGGCAATTGCTAACATGATTCGGACGGACTTCAGCTTCGCTACGGGTGAGAAAGTCTCATCGTAGTCAACCCCTTGAACTTGTCGATAACCCTTAGCGACAAGCCGAGCTTTATAGATGGTCACAATACCATCTGCATCTGTCTTCTTATTAAAGATCCATTTATTTTCTATGGCTCACCGATCATCGGGCAAGTCAGTCAAAGTCCATACTTCATTTTCATACATGGATCCTATCTCGGATTTCATGGCTTCCAGCCATTTGTCGGAATCCGGGCCTGCCATCGCTTCTTCATAGTTCGAAGGTTCACCGTTGTCTAACAACATGATTTCCAAGACAGGGTTGCCGTACCACTCTGGTGCGGAACGTGTCCTCGTGGACCTATGAAGTTCAGTAGTAACTTGATCTGAAGTTTCATGATCATCATCATTAACTTCCTCTCTAGTCGGTGCAGGCACCTCACGAACATTTTCTTGAGCTGCGCCACTTACCGGTTCAAGAGGTAATACTCCATCAAGTTCTACTTTCCTCCCACTTATTTCTTTCGAGAGAAACTCTTTCTCTAGAAAGGACCCATTCTTGGCAACAAAGATCTTGCCTTCGGATCTGAGGTAGAAGGTATACCCAACATTTTCTTTAGGGTATCCTATGAAGACGCATATTTCCGACTTGGGTTCGAGCTTTTCACGTTGAAGTTTCTTGACATAAGCATCGCATCCCCAAACTTTTAGAAACGACAGCTTAGGTTTCTTCCCAAACCATAATTCATACAGTGTCATCTCAACGGATTTCGACGGAGCCCTATTTAAAGTGAATGCGGCAGTCTCTAAAGCATAGCCCCAAAATGACAGCGGTAAATCGGTAAGAGACATCATAGATCGCACCATATCCAATAGAGTGCGATTACGACGTTCAGACACACCATTACGCTGAGGTGTTCCAGGTGGCGTGAGTTGTGAAACTATTCCACATTTTCTTAACTATGTGCCAAATTCGTGACTCAAGTATTCTCCCCCACGATCTGATCGCAAGAACTTGATTTTCTTGTCACGTTGATTCTCAACCTCACTCTGAAATTCCTTGAACTTTTCAAAGGTCTCAGACTTGTGTTTCATTGAGTAGACATACCCATATCTACTCAAGTCATCAGTGAGGGTGAGAACATAACGATAGCCACCGCGAGCCTCAACACTCATTGTATCACACACATTAGTATGTATGATTTCCAATAAGTTGGTTGCTCGCTCCATTGTTCCTGAGAACGAAGTCTTGGTCATTTTACCCATGAGGCATGGTTCGCATGTGTCAAATGATTCGTAATCAAGAGACTCTAAAATTCCATCTGCATGGAGCTTCTTCATGCGTTTGACACCTATGTGACCAAGGCGGCAGTGCCACAAGTATGTGGGACTATCATTATCAACCTTACATCTTTTGGTATTCACACTATGAATATGTGTAGCATTACGCTCGAGATTCATTAAGAATAAACCATTCACCATTGGAGCATGACCATAAAACATATCTCTCATATAAATAGAACAACCATTATTCTCGGATTTAAATGAGTAGCCATCTCGAATTAAACGAGATCCTGATACAATGTTCATGCTCAAAGCTGGCACTAAATAACAATTATTGAGGTTTAAAACTAATCCCGTAGGTAAATGTAGAGGCAGCGTGCCGACGGCGATCACATCGACCTTGGAACCATTCCCGACGCGCATCGTCACCTCGTCCTTCGCCAGTCTCCGCTTATTCCGCAGCTCCTGCTTTTAGTTACAAATGTGAGCAACCGCACCGGTATCAAATACCCAGGAGCTACTACGAGTACTGGTAAGGTACACATCAATTACATGTATATCACATATACCTTTAGTGTTGCCGGCCTTCTTGTCCGCTAAGTATTTGGGGAAGTTCCGCTTCCAGTGACCACTTCACTTGCAATAAAAACACTCAGTCTCAGGCTTGGGTCCATTCTTTGGCTTCTTCCCGGCAGCTTGCTTACCGGGCGCGGCAACTCCCTTGCCGTCCTTCTTGAAGTTCTTTTTACCCTTGCCTTTCTTGAACTTAGTGGTTTTATTCACCATCAATACTTGATGTTCCTTTTTGATTCATTAGGTGTATGACCATCGAAGGTTTTATTCATGTAAACAGAACAACAATTATTCTCTGATTTTAATGAATAACCGTATTGCAATAAACATGATCAAATCATATTCATGCTCAACGCAAAAACCAAATAACACTTATTTAGGTTCAACACTAATCCTGAAAGTATAGGGGAGTGTGTGATGATGATCATATCAATCTTGGAACTACTTCCAACACACATCGTCACTTCACCCTTAACTAGTCTCTGTTTATTCTGCAACTCCTGTTTCGAGTTACTACTCTTAGCAACTGAACCAGTATCAAATACCGAGGGGTTGCTATAAACACTAGTAAAGCACACATCAATAACATGTATATCCAATATACCTTTGTTCACTTTGCCATCCTTCTTATCCGCAAAATACTTGGGGTAGTTCCGCTTCCAGTGACCAGTCCCTTTGCAGTAGAAGCACTTAGTCTCAGGCTTAGGACCAGACTTGGGCTTCTTCACTTGAGCAGCAACTTGCTTGCCGTTCTTCTTGAAGTTCCCCTTCTTCCCTTTGCCCTTTTATTGAAACTAGTGGTCTTGTCTACCATCAATACTTGATGCTCTTTCTTGATTTCTACCTTCATTGATTTCATCATCATGAAAAGCTCGGGAGTCGTTTTTCGTCATCCCTTGCATACTATAGTTCATCACGAAGTTCTACTAACTTGGTGATGGTGACTAGAGAATTCTGTCAATCACTATCTTATCTGGAAGATTAACTCCCACTTGATTCAAGCGATTGTAGTACCCAGACAATCTGAGCACATGCTCACTAGTTGAGCGATTCTCCTCCATCTTTTAGCTATAGAACTTGTTGGAGACTTCATATCTCTCAACTCGGGTATTTGCTTCAAATATTAACTTCAACTCCTGGAACATCTCATATGGTCCATGACGTTCAAAACGTCTTTGAAGTCCCGATTCTAAGCCATTAAGCATGGTGCACTAAACTATCAAGTAGTCATCATATTGAGCTAGCCAAACGTTCATAACGTCTGCATCTGCTCCTGCAATAGGTCTGTCACCTAGCGGTGCATCAAGGACATAATTCTTCTGTGCAGCAATGAGGATAAACCTCAGATCACGGATCCAATCCGTATCATTGCTACTAACATCTTTCAACACAATTTTCTCTAGGAACATATCAAAATAAACACAGGGAAGCAACAACGCGAGCTATTGATCTACAACATAATTTGCAAAATACTACCAGGACTAAGTTCATGATAAATTTAAGTTCAATTAATCATATTACTTAAGAACTCCCACTTAGATAGACATCCCTCTAATCATCTAAGTGATCACGTGATCCAAATCAACTAAACCATAACCGATCATCACATGAAATGGAGTAGTTTTCAATGGTGAACATCGCTATGTTGATCATATCTACTATATGATTCACGCTCGACCTTTCAATCTCAGTGTTCCGAGGCCATATCTGCATATGCTAGGCTCGTCAAGTTTAACCTGAGTATTCTGCGTGTGCAAAACTGGCTTGCACCCATTGTAGATGGACGTAGAGCTTATCACACCCGATCATCACGTGGTGTCTGGGCACGACGAACTTTGGCAACGGTGCATACTCAGGAAGAACACTTTTATCTTGAAATTTAGTGAGAGATCATCTTATAATGCTACCGTCAATCAAAGCAAGATAAGATGCATAAAAGATAAACATCACATGCAATCAATATAAGTGATATGATATGGCCATCATCATCTTGTGCTTGTGATCTCCATCTCCGAAGCACCGTCATGATCACCATCGTCACCAGCGCGACACCTTGATCTCCATCGTAGCATCGTTGTCGTCTCGCCAATCTTATGCTTCTACGACTATCGCTACCGCTTAGTGATAAAGTAAAGCATTACAGGGCGATTGCATTGCATACAATAAAGCGACAACCATATGGCTCCTGCCAGTTGCCGATAACTTGGTTACAAAACATGATCATCTCATACAATAAAATTTAGCATCATGTCTTGACCATATCACATCACAACATGCCCTGCAAAAACAAGTTAAACGTCCTCTACTTTGTTGTTGCAAGTTTTACGTGGCTGCTACGGGCTTAAGCAAGAACCAATCTTGCCTACGCATCAAAACCACAACGATAGTTTGTCAAGTTGGTGCTGTTTTAACCTTCGCAAGGACCGGGCATAGCCACACTCAGTTCAACTAAAGTTGGAGAAACTGTCACCCGCAAGCCACCTATGTGCAAAGCACGTCGGGAGAACCGGTCTCGCGTAAGCGTACGCGTAATGTCGGTCCTGGCCGCTTCGTCCAACAATACCGCCGAACCAAAGTATGACATGCTGGTAAGCAGTATGACTTATATCGCCCACAACTCACTTGTGTTCTACTCGTGCAAATAACATCAACACATAAAACCTGGCTCTGATACCACTGTTGGGTTTCGTAGTAATTTCAAAAAATTTCCTACGCACACGCAAGATCATTGTGATGCATAGCAACGAGAGGGGGAGAGTGTGATCTACGTACCCTTGTAGATCGACAACGGAAGCGTTAACTTGGTTGATGTAATCGTATGTCTCCACGGCCCGACCGATCAAGCACCGAAACTACGGCACCTCCGAGTTCTAGCACATGTTCAGCTCGATGACGATCCCCGGACTCCGATCCAGCAAAGTGTCGGGGAAGAGTTCCGTCAGCACGACGGCGTGGTGACGATCTTGATGTACTACTGTCGCAGGGCTTCGCCTAAGCACCGCTACAATATTATCGAGGACTATGGTGGAAGGGGGCACCGCACACGGCTAAGAATATGATCACGTGGATCAACTTGTGTCTCTAGGGGTGCCCCATGCCTCCGTATATAAAGTCTCAAAGGGGGGGGGCTGGCCGGCCAAGAGGTGGCGCGCCAGGAGGAGTCCTACTCCTTCCGGGAGTAGGATTCCCCCCCCCCCTTTCCTAGTTGGAATAGGATTCGCGGAGGGGGGAAAAGAGGAGAGACAGGAGGAAGGGGGGCCGGCCCCCTCTCCTTGTCCTATTCGGACCAAGGGGGGAGGGGCGCGCGGCCCATCTCTGTCCACCTCTCCTCTCTTCCACTAAGGCCCACTAAGGCCCATATACCTCCCGGGGGGTTCCGGTAACCTCCCGGTACTCCGGTAAAATCCCGATTTCACCCGGAACACTTCCGATATCCAAACATAGGCTTCCAATATATCAATCTTTATTTCTCGACCATTTCGAGACTCCTCGTCATGTCCGTGATCACATCCGGGACTCTGAACAACCTTCGTTACATCAAAATGCATAAACTCGTAATATAACTGTCATCGTAACCTTAAGCGTGCGGACCCTACGGGTTCGAGAACAATGTAGACATGACCGAGACACGTCTCCGGTCAATAACCAATAGCGGAACCTGGATGCTCATATTGGCTCCTACATATTCTACGAAGATCTTTTATCGGTCAGACCGCATAACAACATACGTTGTTCCCTTTGTCATCGGTATGTTACTTGCCCGAGATTCGATCGTCGGTATCCAATACCTAGTTCAATCTCGTTACCGGCAAGTCTCTTTACTCGTTCCGTAATACATCATCTCACAACTAACTCATTAGTTGCAATGCTTGCAAGGCTTATGTGATGTGCATTACCGAGAGGGCCCAGAGATACCTCTCCGACAATCGGAGTGACAAATCCTAATCTCGAAATACGCCAACCCAACATGTACCTTTGGAGACACCTGTAGAGCACCTTTATAATCACCCATTTACGTTGTGACGTTTGGTAGCACACAAAGTGTTCCTCCGGCAAACGGGAGTTGCATAATCTCATAGTCATAGGAACATGTATAAGTCATGAAGAAAGCAATAGCAACATACTAAACGATCGGGTGCTAAGCTAATGGAATGGGTCATGTCAATCAGATCATTCACCTAATGATGTGATCCCGTTAATCAGATAACAACTCTTTGTTCATGGTTAGGAAACATAACCATCTTTGATTAACGAGCTAGTCAAGTAGAGGCATACTAGTGACACTCTGTTTGTCTATGTATTCACACATGTATTATGTTTCCTGGTTAATACAATTCTAGCATGAATAATAAACATTTATCATGATATAAGGAAATAAATAATGACTTTATTATTGCCTCTAGGGCATATTTCCTTCAGACTCCCCTCCAACTTAATCCAGCAAGCCGGGAAGGAGAGGTTGATGAAGATGCGGCAGCATGATGGCGTGGTGGTGGAAGCAACGGTGATCTCGGCAGGGCTTCGCCAAGCGCAGGGAGACGGAGGAGTGTCACGGGAGGGAGAGGGAGAGGCCAGGGGCTTGGGTGCGGCTGCCCTCCCTCCCCCCACTATATATAGGGTGCCTAGGGGGGCGCCGGCCCTAGGAGATCCAATCTCCTAGGGGGGCGGCCAAGTGGGTGCCTTGCCCCCCAAGGCAAGGGTGGCGCCCCCCACCCCTAGGGTTTCCAACCCTAGGCGCAGGGGGAGGCCCAAGGGGGGCGCACCAGCCCACTAGGGGCTGGTTCCCCTCCCACTTCAGCCCATGGGGCCCTCCGGGATAGGTGGCCCCACCCGGTGGACCCCCGGGACCCTTCCGGTGGTCCCGGTACAATACCGATTACCCCCGAAACTTTCCCGATGGCCGAAACTTGACTTCCTATATATAAATCTTCACTTTTGGACCATTTCGGAACTCCTCGTGACGTCCAGGATCTCATCCGGGACTCCCAACAACTTTCGGGTTACCGTATGCTAATATCTCAACAACCCTAGCGTCGTCGAACCTTAAGTGTGTAGACCCTACGGGTTCGGGAGACATGCAGACATGACCGAGACGCCTCTCCGGTCAATAACCAACAGCGGGATCTGGATACCCATGTTGGCTCCCAAATGCTCCAGGATGATCTCATCGGATGAACCATGATGTCGAGGATTCAATCAATCCGTATACAATTCCCTTTGTCAATCGGTACGTTACTTGCCCGAGACTCGATCGTCGGTATCCCAATACCTAGTTCAATCTCATTACCGGCAAGTCACTTTACTCGTGCCGTAATGCATGATCCCGTGATCAACCACTTGGTCACATTGAGCTCATTATGATGATGCATTACCGAGTGGGCCCAGAGATACCTCTCCATCATACGGAGTGACAAATCCGAGTCTCGATTCGTGCCAACCCAACAGACACTTTCGGAGATACCTGT
The DNA here is from genome assembly GCF_003073215.2 of Triticum urartu. Taxonomy (NCBI): domain Eukaryota; kingdom Viridiplantae; phylum Streptophyta; class Magnoliopsida; order Poales; family Poaceae; genus Triticum; species Triticum urartu. The sequence goes on from NC_053026.1 coordinate 406,801,386, forward strand.
AATGTACCTTTATAGTCACCCAGTTACGTTGTGACGTTTGGCACACCCAAGGCACTCCTACGGTATCCGGGAGTTGCACAATCTCCTGGTCTAAGGAAATGATACTTGACATTCAGAAAAGCTACAACAAACGAACTACACGATCTTTGAGCTAAGCTTAGGATTGGGTCTTGTCCATCACATCATTCTCCTAATGATGTGATCCCGTTATCAATGACATCCAATGTCCATAGTCAGGAAACCATGACTATCCTTTGATCAATGAGCTAGTCAACTAGAGGCTCACTAGGGACGTGTTGTGGTCTATGTATTCACACATGTATTACGATTTCCGGATAACACAATTATAGCATGAACAATAGACAATTATCATGAACAAAGAAATATAATAATAACCATTTTATTATTGCCTCTAGGGCATATTTCCAACATTAGGGGGGCCCACGAGGCAGGGGGCGCGCCCAGGGTGGCAAGCACGCCCCCACCCTCGTGGACAGGTGGGGCACCCCCTGACGTGGATCTTCCTTCCAATATTTATTATATATTCCCAAATAATGCTCCGTTGATTTTCAGGTCATTCCGAGAACTTTTATTTCTGCACAAAAATAACACCATGGCAATTCTGCTGAAAACAGCATGAGTCCGGGTTAGTTCCATTCAAATCATGCAGGTTAGAGTCCAAAACAAGGGCAAAAGTGTTTGGAAAAGTAGATACAACGGAGACGTATCAACTCCCCCAAGCTTAAACCTTTGCTTGTCGTCAAGCAATTCAGTTGATAAACTGAAAGTGATAAAGAAAAACTTTTTACAAACTCTGTTTGCTCTTGTTATTGTAAATATGTAAAGCCAACATTCAAGTTTTCAGCAAAGATTATGAACTAACCATATTCACAATAACATTTAGGTCTCATGTTTACTCATATCAATGACATAATCAACTAGCGAGCAATAATAATAAATCTCAGATGACAACACTTTCTCAAAACAATCATGATATGATATAACAGGATGGTATCTCGCTAGCCCTTTCTGAGACCGCACAACATAAATGCAGAGCACCTTTAAAGATCAAGGACTGACTAGACATTGTAATTCATGGTAAAAGAGATCCAGTCAAGTCATACTCAGTGTAAACTAACAATAATGAATGCAAATGACAGTGGTGCTCTCCAACTGGTGCTTTTTAATAAGAGGATGATGAGGTATACTTTCATTGTCAACATAACAACCAAGAGATGGCGATATCTTCCATGCTACACACATTATAGGCGGTTCCCAAACAGAATGGTAAATTTTATACTCCCCCTCCACCAACAAGCATCAATCCATGGCTTGCTCGAAACAATGAGTGCCTCCAACTAACTAGAGTCCCGGGGGAGTTTTGTTTGTAGTTATTTTGATTTGATTTGCATAAAGCATGCGACTAGGCATCCCGGTGACCAACCATTTTCTCGTGAGTGAGGAGCGGAGTCCACTCCTCTTGAGAATAAACCGCCTAACATGGAAGATACGGACAACCCTAGTTGATACATGAGCTATTCGAGCATACAAAACAGAATGTTCATTTGAAGGTTTAGAGTTTGGCACATACAAATTTACTTGGAATGGCAGGTAGATACCGTATATAGGTAGGTATGGTGGACTCATATGGAATAACTTTGGGGTTTATGGAATTAGATGCACAAGTAGTATTCCCTCTTAGTACAGGTGAAGGCTAGCAAAAGACTGGGAAGCGACCAGCTAGAGAGCAATAACAGTCATGAACATGCATTAAAATTAATCAACACCGAATGCAAGCATGAGTAGGATATAATGCACCACGAACATAAATATCGTAGAGGCTATGTTGATTTTGTTTCAACTACATGCGTGAACATGTGCCAAGTCAAGCCACTCAAATCGTTCAAAAGAGGATACCACCCTATCATGCCACATCATAACCATTTTAATAGCATGTTGGCTCGCAAGGTAAACCATTATAAGCTCCTAACTAATTAAGCATGGCATAAGCAACTACAATCTCTAATTGTCATTGCAAACATGTTTATTCATAATAGGCTGAATCAGGAACGATGAACTAATCATATTTACAAAAACAAGAGAGGTCGAGTTCATACCAGCTTTTCTCATCTCAAGAAGTTCATCATATAAACATCATTATTGCCTTTCACTTGCACGACCGAATAGTGTGGATAATAATAATAGTGCACGTGCATTGGACTAAGCTGGAATCTGCAAGCATTCAATTCAAGAGAGAAGACAAGGTAATATGGGATCTTTGTCAGATCAACGATAATGCATATAAGAGCCACTTTAACATTTTCATTATGGTCTTCTCCTATCGACCCCCAAAGGAAAGAAAAGAAACAAAACTATTTACACGGGAAAGCTCCCAACAAGCAAAAGAAGAACGAGAAATCTTTCTGGGTTTTCTTTTTTAATTACTACAACAAGCATGGAAGTAAGCTAATTAAAAGCTGCAACTAATTTTTTTGTTTTTCTTAAGGTTTATCAAACACACAAGAAGAAAGCATAAAAAAGGAAAATAAACTAGCATGGATGATACAATGAAAAAGTATGAGCACCGACACCTAGCAATGAGTGTGTGAACATGAATGTAATGTCGGTGAGAAATACGTACTCCCCCAAGCTTAGGCTTTTGGCTTAAGTTGGTCTATGGCCACGGCTGGGATGGCGGATATCCAAAGTAATAGTTGGGGTCATACTGAGATGCAGCAGCTATTGCCTCATGAGCTGCCGCTTGGAGATGGGCCGTCTCCGTCCTCCTCTTATACTCGTCTACCTCCTCCCTGGTTATAACATATCTCCCTTTTGCCTGAAAGTCAAAGAAAGCAGGGGCAGGGAGAGCGACGTGATAGGTGCATCGTCCGTCAAAGATTAGTCGATACTGGAGGAACTGATTGTTCCTCTCAACAAACTGATGATGAACCATGGCCTCATAATCCAAATAAACAGGAGGCAACTCAATATCATACCCACGTATGGGTACACCAAGAAAATTAGCTAGACGGGTTGCATAAATTCCACCGAAGAAATCTCCACTAAATCTATTATTATGCAGCATACGTGCAACAATGGCTCCCAAATTATAATGTCTATCTTCTAATACAGCACCTGAGAACACTGAGGTCAGGGACACACATGTGACACGCTTCATCCTTACCATTTATGCACCTACCTATGAAGAGAGCAAAATAATGTATAGCAGGAAAATGAATGCTCCCTATGGTAGCTTGTGTAATATCTCTAGATTCCCCCACAGTTATACTAGCAAGAAAATCTCTAAATTCAGATTTGCAAGGTTCATTAGGACTACCCCATTGTGGAAGTTTGCAAGCAGTGTTAAAATCCTCTAAGTCCATAGTATAAGAATTTTCATAGAGATCAAACAGGACAGTTTGAGAATTGCGTGATGATGAAAATTCAAACCTCCTCACAAAGGAATCAATGAGATAGTGATACTGGCGGTATTTTTCTGCCTCGAAGCTCTCAAGATCAGCATTACGCACATATACGTTAAATTCTTCCTTGATCCCTGCTCGATCCATAAAGTCCTCTGAAGGCCATTCACAAGCCCGCACTTGAGCTTCCCTCGGTGGTTCTGCGTCGGTATCACGCATTGCGAGCCCGGGTCCTTGCTTCCTTAAAGGACCACCTTGGTATATTTTCCTAATCATATTTCTTCCTCTGAAAAATTTCTTAAATTTTAGTAACTTCAAAATAAAAGTGAACCAAACTCAACAATATTGATAGCAACTACTCCTACAAGTGCCTAGAGGCAATATCATGCATCAAAACTACTTCTGACCACATAAATATGACATGCAAGCTCAAGAACAGGGTCACCTAAGCAGCAAAAATATGCAATGAATAAAGTACTAGAACAAAAACTAATTGGACCGTTGGAGGAGTCACATACCAAGGAACAATCCCCCAAAGCAGTTTTGTGAGAGGTGCTTTGAGCAAGGAGATCGAAAATGGCAGCAAAATGAGCTTGGACTCGGGTTTGAGCTAGTTAGTGGTGTTTGTGGGAGGAAGAAGGAGTGTGTGGTAGCTGGAATAAGTGGAGGGGAGCCACCGTGGGCCCATGAGGCAGGGGGCGCGCCCTCCACCCTCGTGGCCAGGTGCTTGCTCCCCCTACTGTGTTCTCAGTGCCAGATATTCTCAAATATTCCAGAAAAAATCATATTTAAATTTCAGGGCATTTGGAGAACTTTTATTTCCGGGGTATTTTTCATTGCATTGATAATTCAGAAAACAGACAAAAATTACTATTTTTGCTTTATTTAATATAAATAACAGAAAGTAAAAAGAGGGTACAGAGAGTTGTGTTTTCTAAATTCATCCATCTCATGCTCATCAAAAGGAATCCACTAACAAGGTTGACCAGGTCTTGTTAACAAACTCATTCCGAATAACATGGAACTGGAGAATTTTCGAATAATACTAGGTTACCTCAACAGGGATATGCACATCCCCAACAATAAGAATATCATATTTCTTCTTGACAATAGGAAGAGGAAATTCAAAACCTGCAAAAATAATCGATGGAATTTTTCCAATAGAGTTTATACTATGAACTTCAGGTTGTTTCCTCGGAAAGTGTACCGTATGCTCATTGCCATTAACATGAAAGTGACATTGCCTTTGATGCAATCAATAACAGCCCCTGCAGTATTCAAAAAGGGTCTTCCAAGAATAATAGACATGCTATCGTCTTTGGGAATATCAAGAATAACAAAGTCCGTTAAAATAGTAACGCTTGCAACCACAACAGGCACATCCTCACAAATACCGACAGGTATAGCAGTTGATTTATCAGCCATTTGCAAAGATATTTTAGTAGGTGTCAACTTATTCAAATCAAGTCTACGATATAAAGAGAGAGGCATAACACTAACACCGGCTCCAAGATCACATAAAGCAATTTTAACATAGTTTCTTTTAATGGAGCATGGTATAGTTGGTACTCCGGGATCTCCTAGTTTCTTAGGTATTCCACCTTTAAAAGTATAATTAGAAAGCATGATGGAAATTTCAGCTTCCGGTATCTTTCTTTTATTTGTAACAATTTCTTTCATATACTTAGCATAAGGATTTATTTTGAGCATATCAGTCAAACGCATACGCAAGAAGATAGGTCTAATCATTTCAGCAAAGCGCTCAAAATCCTCATCATCCTTTTTCTTGGATGGTTTAGGAGGAAAAGGCATGGGTTTCTGAACCCATGGTTCTCTTTCTTTATCGTGCTTCCTAGCAACAAGGTCTCTCTTATCATAACGTTCATTCTTTGGTTGTGGGTTATCAAGATCAACAACAGGTTCAATCTCTACATCATTATCATTACTGGGTTGAGCATCAACATGAACATCATCATTAACATTATTACTAGGCTCATGTTCATTACCAGATTGTGTTTCAGCATCGGAAATAGAAATATCATTGGGATTCTCAGGTGTGTCAATAACAGGTTCACTAGAAGCATGCAAAGTCCTATCATTTTTCTTTTTCTTCCTCTTAGAAGGACTAGGTGCACCAATAATATTTCTCTGAGAATCTTGCTCAATCCTCTTAGGATGGCCCTCAGGATACAAAGGTTCCTGAGTCATTTTACCACCTCTAGGCATAACTCTAACATCATTATCATTATTCTTATTATTTAATTCATTGAGCAAATCATTCCGAGCTTTAAGTACTTGTTCTACTTGAGTGGTAACCATAGAAGCGTGTTTACTGATAAGTTTAAGTTCACCTTTAACATTAGCCATATAATCACCCAAGTGTTCAAGCATATCAGCATTGTGTTTTAATTCTCTACCAAAATAAGCATTGAAGTTTTCTTGCTTGACCATAAAGTCATCAAACTCATCCAAGCATGGGCTAGCAAACTTAGTAAATGGGATTTCAGCTTTATCATATCTATAGAGAGAGTTTACCTTTACTACCTGTATCGGGTTATCAAGACCATGTATTCCTTCAATAGGTGATGGGTTAAAACCATGTATTTCTTCAACATGCGGTAAATTAAGACCATGTATTTCTTCAATAGGAGGTAAATTCTTAACATCTTCAGCTTTAATACCTTTTTCTTTCATAGATTTCTTTGCCTCTTGCATATCTTCAGGACTGAGAAATATAATACCCCTTTTCTTCGGAGTTGGCTTAGGAGTTGGTTCAGGAAGTGTCCAATTACTTTCATTAGTCAACATATTATTCAATAGAATTTTAGCTTCATCCGGTGTTCTTTCCCTGAAAACACAACCAGCACAACTATCCAGGTGGTCTCTGGAAGCATCGGTTAGTACATTATAAAAGATATCAAGTATTTCATTTTTCTTAAGAGGATGATCAGGCAAAGCATTAAGTAATTGGATAAGCCTCCCCCAAGCTTATGGGAGACTCTCTTCTTCAATTTGCACAAAATTATATATTTCCCTTAACGCAGCTTGTTTCTTATGAGCGGGGAAATATTTAGCAGAGAAGTAATAAATCATATCCTGGGGACTACGCACAAAACCAGGATCAAGAGAATTAAACCATATCTTAGCATCACCCTTTAATGAGAACAGAAATATCTTAAGGATATAATAGTAGCGAGTTTTCTCATCATTAGTGAACAGGGTGGCTATATCATTTAATTAGTAAGATGTGCCACAACAGTTTCAGATTCATAACCACAGAAAGGATCAGATTCAACTAAAGTAATTATCTCAGGATCAACAGAGAAATCATAATCCTTATCAGTAACAAAGATAGGTGAAGTAGCATAAGCAGGATCATATTTCATTCTAGCATTCAGAGTTTTTTGTTTCAGCTTAGCTAATAATTTCTTAAGATCACTCCTATCATTGCAAGCAAGAAAATCTCTAGAAGTTTCTTCATCCATAACATAGCCCTCAGGCACAACAGGTAATTCATATCTAGGGGGAGAGTCTTCATCATCACTTTCATCAATATTATCGGTTTCAATAATTTCATTCTCTCTAGCCCTAGAAAGTTTTTCATCAAGAAATTCACCAAGTGGCACAGTAGTATCAAGCATAGAAGTAGTTTCATCATAAGTATCATGCATAGCAGAAGTGGCATCATCAATAACATGCGACATACCAGAATGAATAGCAGAAGCAGGTCTAGGTGTTGCAAGCTTACTCAAAACAAAAGGTGAATCAAGTGCAGAGCTAGATGGCAGTTCCTTACCTCCCCTCGTAGTTGAGGGATAAATTTTTGTTTTAGCGTCTTTCAAGTTCTTCATAATGATAAGCAGATATAAATCCCAAATGACTCAAAGAATAGAGTTATGCTCCCCGGCAACGGCGCCAGAAAATAGTCTTGATAACCCACAAGTGTAGGGGATCGCAATAGTTTTCGAGGGTAGATTATTCAACCCAAATTTATTGATTCGACACAAGGGAATCCAAAGAATATTCTCAAGTATTAGCAGCTGAGTTGTCAATTCAACCACACCTGGAAACTTAATATCTGCAGCAAAGTGTTTAGTAGCAAAAGTAATATTTTTGGTATTTTGTAGTGATGATAACAATAGCAACGGAAAAGTAAATAAGCGAAGAACAATATATGGAAAGCTCGTAGGAAATGGATCGGTGACGGAGAATTATGCTGGATGCGGTTCATCATGTAACAGTCATAACCTAGGGTGACACAGAACTAGCTCCAGTTCATCAATGTAATGTAGGCATGTATTCTGAATATAGTCACACGTGCTTATGGAAAAGAACTTGCATGACATCTTTTGTCCTACCCTCCCGTGGCAGCGGGGTCCTATTGGAAACTAAGGGATATTAAGGCCTCCTTTTAATAGAGTACTGGAACAAAGCATAACACATAGTGAATACATGAACTCCTCAAACTACGGTCATCACCAGTAAGTATCCCGATTATTGTCACTTCGGGGTTAACGGATCATAACAAATAATAGGTGACTATAGACTTGCAAGATAGGATCAAGAACTCTCATATATTGATGAAAACATAATAGGTTCAGATCTGAAATCATGGCACTCGGGCCCTAGTGACAAGCATTAAGCATAGCAAAGTCATAGCAACATCAATCTCAGGACAGAGTGGTACTAGGGATCAAACCCTAACAAAACTACCTCGATTACATGATAAATCTAATCCAACCCATCACCGTCCAGCAAGCCTACGATGGAATTACTCACGCGTGGCGGTGAGCATTATGAAATTGGTGATGGAGGATGGTTGGTGATGACGATGGCGACGGATTCCCCTCTCTGGAGCCCCAAACGGACTCTAGATCAGCCCTCCGAAGAGAGTTTAGGGCTTGGCGGCGGCTCCGTATCGTAAAATGCGATGAATCCTTCTCTTTCCGTTTTTCTCCCCGAAAGTGAATATATGGAGTCCAAGTTGAGGTCGGTAGAGCGTCAGGGGTCCCATGAGGCAGGGGGCGCGCCCCCACCCTCGTGGACAGGTGGGGCACCCCCTGACGTGGATCTTCCTTCCAATAATTATTATATATTCCCAAATAATGCTCCGTTGATTTTCAGGTCATTCCGAGAACTTTTATTTCTGCACAAAAATAACACTATGGCAATTCTGCTGAAAACAGCGTCAATCCGGGTTAGTTCCATTCAAATCATGCAAGTTAGAGTCCAAAACAAGGGCAAAAGTGTTTGGAAAAGTAGATACGATGGAGACGTATCACTTGACAGCGGTCAAAATTATCCTTAGAAGACTAAGGAGATGTTTCTCGGTTATGGAGGTGATAAAGAGTTCGTCGTAAAGAGTTACGCCGATGCAATCTTTTACACCGATCTGGATGACTCTAAGTCTCGATCTAGATACATATTGAAAGTGGGAGCGATTAGCTAGAGTAGCTCTGTCCAGAGCATTGTAGACATAAATTTTTTGCAAAATACATACGACTTTGAATGTGGCAGACCCGTTGACTAAACTTCTCTCACAAGCAAAACATGATCACTCTTTGGGTGTTAATCACATAGCGATGTGAACTAGATTATTGACTCTAGTAAACCCTTTGGGTATTAGTCACATGGAGATGTGAACTAATCACATAAATATGTGAACTACTGGTGTTAAATCACATGGCGATGTGAACTAGATTATTGACTCTAGTGCAAGTGGGAGACTGAAGGAAATATGCCCTTGAGGCAATAATAAAGTTGTTATTTATATTTCCTTATATCATGATGAATGTTATTATTCATGCTAGAATTCTATTAACCGGAAACTTAGTACATGTGTGAATACATAGACAAAACATAGTGTTCCTAGTATGCCTCTACTTGACTAGCTCGTTAATCAAAGATGGTTAAGTTTCCTGACCATAGACATGTGTTATCATTTGATGAACGGGATCACATCCTTAGAGAATGATGTGATGGACAAGACCCATCCGTTAGCTTAGCATAAATGATCGTTTAGTTTTATTGCTATTGCTTTCATCATGACTTATACGTGTTCCTCTGACTATGAGATTATGCAACTCCCGAATACCGCAGGAACACCTTGTGTGCTATCAAACGTCACAACGTAACTGGCTGATTATAAAGATGCTCTACAGCTGTCTCTGATGGTGTTTGTTGAGTTGGCATAGATCAAGATTAGGATTTGTCACTCCGATTGTCGGAGAGGTATCTCTGGGCCCTCTCGGTAATGCACATCACTATAAGCCTTGCAAGCAATGTGATTAATGAGTTAGTTGCGGGATGTTGCATTACGGAATGAGTAAAGAGACTTGCCGGTAACGAGATTGAACTAGGTATGATGATACCGACGATCGAATCTCGGGCAAGTAACATACCGATGACAAAGGGAACAACGTATGTTGTTATGCGGTTTGACTGATAAAGATCTTTGTAGAATATGTACGAGCCAATATGAGCATCTAGGTTCCGCTATTGGTTATTGACCGGAGATGTGTCTCGGTCATGTCTACATAGTTCTCAAACCCGTGGGGTCCACACGCTTAACGTTCGATGACGATTTGTATTATGAGTTATGTGATTTGATGTACCGAAGGTTGTTCGGAGTCCCGGACACCCCAAAGGCACACAAGATTTGTCTTAGCCGTGTGCGGTGCCCCCCTTCACAGTTACACACCTCGGTCATATCATCGTAGTGCTTAGGCAAAGCCCTGCGCCAGTAACTTCATCATCACTGTCGCCACGCCGTCGTGATGACAGAACTCTCCTTTGGCCTCAACTGGATCAAGAGCCCGAGGGACGTCATCGAGCTGAACGTGTGTTGAACGCAGAGGTGCCGTACGTTCGGTACTTGGATCTGTTGGATCGCGAAGACGTCCGACTACATCAACCGCGTTACTAAACGCTTCCGGTTTCGGTCTACGAGCGTACGTAGACACACTCACCCCTCTCGTTGCTATGCATCTCCTAGATAAATCTTGCGTGATCGTAGGTAAATTTTTTGAAATATTGCATTCCCCAACACAAACACCAACCCTGCACCCAACACAATAAAGGGGTTGTCAATCCCTTAACGGTTATTTGCAACGTGAGATCTGATAGAGATGGATAAACGGTAAAGTAATATTTTTGGTATTTTTGGTTTATGGAACGGAAAGTAAGAGATTGCAAAAGAAAGTAAATAGGAAACTAGAATTGTAGATCGGAAACTTATATGATGGAAAATAGACCCGGGGGCCATATGTTTCACTAGAGGCTTATCTCAAGAAAGGAATTATTATGGTGGGTGAACAAATTATTGCCGAGCAATTGATAGAAAAGCGTAAAGTTATGACGATATCTAAGGCAATGATCATGAATATAGGTATCACGTCCGTGTCAAGTGGACCGAAATGATTCTGCATCTACTACTATTACTCCACACATCGACCGACTCCTGCCTGCATCTAGAGCATTAAGTTCATAAGAACAGAGTAACACATTAAGTAAGATGACACGATGTAGTGGAATTAACTCAAGAAATATGATGAAAACCCCATCTTGTTATCCTCGATGGCAACAATACAATACGTGTCGGTTCCCCTTCTGTCACTAGGAACCCAAAGCTAAGCACTTCTTCCATTGCAAGAAAAACCAATCTAGTTGGACAAACCAAATCGATAGTTCGAAGAGACTTGCAAAGATATCAAATCATGCATATAAGAATTCAGAGGAGGTTCAAATAATATTCATAGATAAGCTGATCATAAATCCACAATTCACCGGATCTCGGCAAACACACCGCAAAAGAGTATTACATCGAATAGATCTCCAAGAACATCGAGGAGAACATGATATTGAGAATCAAAGAGCGAGAAAAGGCCATCTAGCTACTAGCTATGGACCCATAGGTCCGTGGTAAACTACTCACGCTTCATCAGAGAGGCAATGTTGTTAATGTAGAAGCCCTCCGTGATCGAATCCCCCTCTGGCAGGATGCCGGAAAAGGCCCCAAGATGGGATCTCACGGGTACAGAAGGTTGCGGCGGTGAAAAAGTGGTTTCGTGGCTCCCCTGAAAGTTTTTGAGATAATAAGAGTATATATAGGAGGAAGGTCTAGGTCAGGAGGCCACCGAGGGGCCCACAAGGTTGGGGGGCACGCCCTCCACCATTGTGGCTGCCTCGTGGCTCTTCTGACTTGCACTCCAAGTCTCCTGGGTGTCTTCTGGTCCAAGAAAGGTCATCGCGAAAGTTTTATTCCGTTTGAACTCCATTTGGTATTCTTTTTCTGCGAAACTCTAAAACAAGGAAAAAACAGAAACTGGCACTGGGCTCTAGGTTAATAGGTTGGTCCTAAAAACCATATAAAATAGCATATTAATGCATATAAAACATCCAAAACAAATAATATAATAGCATGAAACAAATCAAAAATTATAGATACGTTGGAGACGTATCATTGCTGCGCGATAGGCGAAGACATGCAGAGTCGCGAAGGAGTGCAGGTGCGACTGGGGACCGGGGGGTGGCGGGCGGGGGTGTGAGGGTTTTGTGACGTGGGGGTGGTGAGAGTTTTCTTTTTCTTTTTGAATTGGGTGGTGAGGGTTTTCTGTCCCATAATGCGTTTTGGAGGCAATGGTTTGGTAGACCTAGCCGTGTGTGATTAACTTCACTTCGGTGTGAGGGTGATACAGACTAGCGTTCGATCTGTATACATACTACGGTGCAGACGTGCGGTTCATGGGGATGCGTTCTGGCCAATTAGAACACACGTGTCACGGCACAATGAAAATCATTGCACACGGTTTCCACTCTGGGAAAATCACCAAGTTTCAGGGTGGGTCCACATTTTCTTCATCGGTTGATCGTGAAATTTTTACCCATGCTAAATATCCACCCTAATATGCACCATACGTGTTCAGTTTTTTTGCCAAACCCTCCACACGTAGCTGTGTGTGTTGTGGCAAACGGTTGCTAGTATAAAATTACGTGGGAAGACCAAAAATAACATAGACGATTCGCGCTAATGAGCTATGTGTGATGTGGGCAATCATATGTTGGTCTAAGAGAAGTATAAAATTCCATCAACCAAACTAATTACATACTCATCCCACACCTAGATATAAGCATACTCAGGCATAGATAATAAAGTACACAAGCATAATTCAACCATAGTTCAACCTATAATAAGCATACTCAAGCACAGTTATAATTAAAATACTACTCCCTCCGTTCCTAAATGTAAGTCTTTGTAAAGATTTCACTATGAACAACATACGAATGTATCTAGATGCATTTTAGGGTATAGATTCACTCATTTTGCTCCGTATGTGGTCCATAGTGGAATCTCTCCAAAGACTTATATTTAGGAATGGAGGGAGTATATAACTAGGGTACTTCTGAACATAACCATTGTTCAATCGCACATCTCGTCTGCCGGCAGGCCATCTCTGAGAGGAAATGGTATGTTTTGTATGAAACCAGAGGTTAGTTTTGTGTTTATTTGAAGTGTCTGCTTCTTGATATACCTATGGAAGATGAACTAAAACTGTTTTGAGACAACTGCTCTATAGGCAGTGAGGAAATTATTAGTAGCAAATCAATCCCTTTTATTAATGTGCTGTTCCCATCCCATGAAATGTACTCCAACAATCGCCTTATCCATTTTTGGACAGCACAGAAATCAGGAGCCAGAATTCTTCCAGCCTATGCAACACTTCCATCGATCTCCCCCGCCGACGCCGATCACGCCGCCGGCACGGCCACGTACGAATTCTACTCGCCCATGCATCGGTGCTACATCCCCCACGTATACGATATCGGGCTCCGCACGTCCTGCTCCCCGCTGCTCCACGTCAGCCACCCGAACGCGGCGTCCATGGGGCCGCCCTCCGCCGTCGACTTGAACGCGACGGTGTACCTGAGCTTGTCCCCGACCTTCTTGAACACGAGCCTGGCCGGCTTCACGGACACCACGATGCTGGGCGGGCCGGTGACCTTGGCCGCGTACACCGACCCGGCGGCGCCGACGTTGGTCAGCTCGCGGTGGTACTTGACGGTGGTGCGCGACTTGCGGAGGCCGAAGACGACGGAGAAGGACGGGTAGTTGAGGTCGCCGGGGCTGGACAGCTTCCGCTGGCACGTCGCGTTTGGCGCCCCCGTGATGGCCTGGACCTGCCGGGGCGAGGCGCCGCCGACGGTGCAGAGGAAGGCGACGTAGTCGTCGATGGACGTGTCGTAGACGAGGCCCGGGGAGAGGGCCTTGACGGGGTCGACGTGGCCGGAGCCGAAAGCCCATGGCGTGGCCGTGGCCGTGGCGTTGGCGCCGGCCGCGTCGAGGAGGGGCGATCCGGTGTTGTCGACGGTGTAGGCGGTGGTCATGAGCGCCGACTTGATGGCGCTGGGGCTCCAGTCCGGGTGCGCCGCCTTCACGAACGCCGCGAGCCCGCTGATGTGCGGGCACGACATGGATGTCCCTGCATCACCATAGACCGAATTATTTCTGCATCAAGGTTCAGTGTAGGAGAAAGAGACCAAGCGCATGCCCTAAAGCCTGTCATTACTATGATGGCATTTCGATGCGTGCGAACTGCAGCTAAAGCTAACAGCATCATGGCTAGCACCTAAAGACGACCATAGCGATTGCACGCTCGCATGGCTGCTACGGCTACCCGTAAAGTCTAGGGTTTTAGGACCATATTTTCAAGAAAGACGTGTCGGTCAGTACAATCCTCGAGAGTTTTTGTACAGAAGAAGCAAAGCGTGCGCTCACCTGACAAGATGTTGAACGCCGGCCGCCGCTCGTCGATGGTCAGCCCAGTCGGCCCGACGGACCCCGTCCACCCGGCCAGGATGTTCACCCCCGGTCCGATCACGTCCGGCTTCAGCAGCTGCGCCACCTGCCTGTTCGGCCCACGGGAGCTAAACGCGGCCACCACCGGCGCCGGGTGCACGTCCACAGCGGTGCCGGCGAAGCTCAACGCCACCTCCGCGCCGGCGTCCGACTCCACGTACGCCCTTATGGCGTCGCCGCTCTTGTCGCCGACGGCCACGGCGGGGAGCAGGTGGCTGTCCGCCACGACCTCCTCGCCGCTCTGTGCGGTGTTCGCGAGCACCATCCCGACGCCGCCCGCCAGCTTCACCACCTGCCCCTTCTCCACCCGCGAGTTCCCGCCCCGGTCGCACAGGACCACCTTGCCCTTCACCGCCGACGCGTCCAGCGTGCCCGACATGCAGAGCTTGCTCGCGTTGCTGCCCGGGCGGATGCCTTTGTTGTACACCAGGGGGAACTTGTCGTCACCCAGCCCATCGCCCGAGTAGAGCGACATGCCGGCATGGGTCTCGCCATTGCCGAGCTTCGCGTACGCCGGGAAGTTCCGGTCGAGCGTGCCGGCTCCGACGGTGATGATCCACGGGGCAGTGTTCACCAGCGACGACGGCGCCGGCCCGCTGTTCCCCGCGGAGCACGCGACGACGATGCCGCGGCGGGTGGCCGCCAGCGCGCCGACGGCGATGGGGTCGCGGGAGAGCGGATACGAGCCGCCTCCCAGCGACAGCGAGAGCACGTCGACCCCGTCCTCGATGGCCTGCTCCATGCCCGCGAGTATGTCCGAGCTGAAGCATCCCTGCCTCCAGCACACCTTGTACGCCGCGACGCGCGCCCCGGGCGCCATGCCCCGAGCCGTGCCGTGGGCGTAACCGAGGAGGCTCGCGTCGGCCACCACGGCCCCCGCCGCCGTGGACGCCGTGTGGGTGCCGTGCCCGTCGTGGTCCCTCGGCGACGAGAGCTCGGTGGTCCCATGGGAGGAGCCGTTCCTGCCGCCCGCCCCGAAGCCCCGGAAGAAGCCGCGCGCGCCGATGAGCTTCCGGTTGCACATCGAGGAGGGGAAGTCGGTGGCATTGGTCTCGCAGCTCCCGCGCCACCGCGATGGCACGGGGCCCAGGCCGGCATCGGCGAAGCTGGGGCTCTCGGGCCAAACACCAGTGTCGAGCACCCCGACGATGACGTCGGAGCTCCCGCCGTCCGCGCTAGGAGCCGGAGCGCTGTACGGCGGGAGGTGGAGGAACGAAGGTGAGCGCGTGGTGTGGAGCGGGTGCAGGACGTCCTCGTGGACCGACGCGACGGCGGGATGGCCGCGGAGCTCGGTCACGTGTGACGGGAGGAGGCGCGCGGCGAAGGCAGACGGCGCGGCCGTGGTGTAGGAGTAGAGGAGGTGGCTTTCAGGGTCCACGGAGAGCGCGTCGAGGTGCGCGTGGTGCCAGTGGAGGTGCGTGGCGTACGGCGACGGCTTGAGCGCGGGGTTCAGGTACACAATGTAGGTCGCCGCGCCTTCATCCCCGCCGGACGCAAGCGCGGACGAGGCGGCGAGGCAGAAGAGGAGGACGAGGAGGAGACGGGATGGTTGCTGCATGGCGCGTTCGGCCCTCCCTCGCAGCGTACGTGGGGGAGTGGGAGTGGGAGTGGAGGGAGTGGTGCGTGTGGCAACAATCCGTCGAGGCGCTCGATTCAAATATAGAGCCAGCAGGCCGCGTACGAACTTCCCGCTAATGGAAGATGTTGATTTCTCCGTGCAGCACACATGAACAACGATCGCCGTAAACCTAATTCTTCTGTACGCCATTACTAGTAGTGAAAGCAAAGAAAAATCCACATGTCACGGAATCAGCAATCAGTGTCAGCACCGAAAATGTCTGCAGTACGTGTGGCGTTCCTGGCCTGCACACATGGAATTCCGTTGGTGTCAGCGTCAAGCTTTCCCGCAGTGCGCGCCGACTGCACGTCGCGAGGATTGCACGACGAATAGTGTGGCAGTACTGCGGTGGGGGGGCACAAAAGCGCACCGATCGATCGGGCTGGCATCAAGCACAGCCCGGCCGGCAGTGCATGATGCGTGTCTGCGTCCGGCCTCCGCGCCCATTATGCCGCCGGTCGACCGGCCCCGTCTTTCCAAGCGGCGCACTCCATGGCCGTGCACGTACGCGCCCGCCCCGGGCCGCAGTGCGTGCCGTGCCGCTGGTGGGGCGGAGGTTGTGTCTGTGTGCGTTCATGGGGCGCACCGGCCGCGCGAGCGAGCACGCGCGGTGGGCGAGAGCGGGCTCGATGATCGCGCGTGGCCGGTGCGTGCCACTGTGATCCGATCCGGCGATCGCGTGCCTTTCGACCGCGCCCCTTTCTAATACTGCGTCGCCCATGCCTCCACTTTCTCGGGCGGAGCAACGCCGTGCGCCGTGTGGCTCCACGCTTTCACGACTTCGCCGTGGCGGCTAGCTGGATTCCGTCGAGAAAGCCGGTGAAAGTCGTCGACGCACTTCCTCTGCCGTCCGGTCCTCTGAATCAATAGTCGACAGCTTGTGGAAGCGAAATCACTTGTCAGTGTTTCCTCTTGATCTGAACTAGCAAGGGGTCCTGTTGAGATCGTGGCTTAGTAACTTTGTTGTCACTTTGTACGTGCCATGCCACTTGACTTTGCAAGGTAAGAGGACTCCACAGTCCAGAGGAAGGCCTACCACTATCTTTTTTTGAAACAGGCGCAAAAGTTTTGCCTCATCGATTATTAAAAAGAGAATTACTTGGTTAATTATGAAAAACCGGCTGAAAACAAACACAAATAGGCCATCGAGGAACTACTCACGTGGCATGAAACCCCACAATGCCTGGCACTATAATGTGAAGCTAGCGCAGTGGCCTTTCCAGTTTCGAGTAGTGGACGAAAAATGCTTGTTTGCACGTACAAGTGGTTTGACCCTCTAGTCGTTCCAGTCATGGCCCATGACAATCAACAAATGATAATCCAAATGCGCGTGCAGCTCCCTGACTATGCTTGGGGGTTACATAACAATAATTTAGCCGACACCATGTGATATAGACAAGACAGGGAATGTTTCCTACAACACTTCCATGTATGATTTCGGAAGAAGAAAAAAAATCCATGTATTTATTTATAATGGTAATAAGAAGATGAGGGGGGAGAAAGACGAAGTCAATTAAACGAGCCTGAAGTTAACTTATTTAACACATACAGCAAAGGTAAATCGTTCGCAAAATAGGACCGCACTTTCCTTAGCACGAATGCATCTACTATACCCGGTCTACAACAAGGTCTATATGAGTATGTGTCTCATCTCATCTTTAGTCTATGTGTGTAAAAAATCTATCTAAGCTTATTCTTAATTAATCGATGAGGCAAAAAAATTACCGCCGCTTCGGAAAGAAAAGAAAAACGTATGCGTCCTGCAAGTGTTACCCGTGAACTAGCTCGAGATAGCAAAACACCAATGCAGTTCGGACACAGACACTCTGTAGTGATTGAACACCATTACGCCGTAGTCGCTGTTAGAAGGGAGATAGAGAGGGAGATTGGTGAAATAATTCGTTGTATTGCTTGAGCCTCATGGGCATATATATAGAAGTACATGATCTACTTAGAGTACAAGGCAAGCCAGAATATTTCCTAATCTAACCTATGTTTCCTAATACAATCACGTTACTCAACCGTCGCATCGCAGCTGCGCATTGGCATGGGTGGAGCTGTGAGCTGGTCACCCCATCGAATGATTCAGTTGCATTATTGCTTATCAAGATGCAAGAGATAGCTTCTTTCAGATGCCACACCTCATAGCAAAGAAAATAACATGCCACGCCAGACATGATCATGATATCAGGCAGTGTTAGCCTCACCCCGCCCGAAATGGTATCCGTCCATAGTTTCATACTTAACTTAATGTTAAGTGCCTGTGATAATTGCCGGCCTGATGGCTGAAGCACTAATTGCTGCTGCTTGATTACAAGTGAGAACCGGGGACTGTATTAGAGGACGGTTGACACTTTGGCATTCTTTGATAGATATGCAATAGTGGCATGCAGTTTTTAACCAGCTGCTAACTGCTACTCCATCTTAGGCCCTGTTTGATTTACAAGTCCTAGGACTTTTTTTAGTCCCAACTTATAAGTCCCAAGTCCCTAAAAAGTCCCTACATGTTTGGTTCCTGAGACTTATAAGTCTCTATAAGACCATATTACAACTATAAGTCCCTAAAAGTCCCTCCTTGAGAGTCTTATTTCATAAGCCCCAAATGACCACTTTAAGTCCCTATAAGTCCCTCCTGTTTGGTTTAGATGGGACTTATAGGGACTTATTTAAGTCTCTAGATCAATAAGTCCCTGGAAACAAACACCCTCTTAGAGTAAGTGCTAACCCAGGAAGGAATGGAATGTTAGGTTGGATGTTCTTTCTTTTTTCTGTGTGCTAATCCAGAAAAAACAAATTTATTTTTACAAGCACCTGTCTAAGCATCTTGCATTGTGCATGGCCTTAGTAGTACGAATGTAGCTCTCATTACTCCTACAAATGTACCTGCGCATGTTTCTGATGTGGATGTGCGTTCTTGTACATCGTCATATAGGCTCAAGACTTTAACTTCAGTTATACATGAGATAATTCGTCCCTGGTACTGTAGATCTGACGCACATCAGCACATGTATGTAATTTCTGTTTATGTTGTGATGTTGCTCATCGCACAGGAGATGACAATCAGGGGTGGCTGCGCTAAAAATGTATGCAAAAACGGCCAAAGCAGTTGCACTTGCCACTTTCCAGGCAACTTTACTGTTGAGTGTTGAGGTCTCGTCAGCTACAAAACCAGCATATCTGTGCATAACTCTGCTTTTCTGGATTTGCGCACTTAAATGTCTGGAAAATGCAGTCCTGGTAACACAGATAAGGACTTACAATTGACCTGCCCGGAGGTCTCTATCTATGCGCTCCGCGTTAAATGTTCCTGGAATCTCCCTGAAGTCTTCATTGAATATGGAGTATGCACTGCATGGAAGATGGAATAATTTCAGAAAGTGGAAAGGGCAAGAGAATGAACTGTAACTTCCCAATACACTTTCCATATCCACAATTTTGTTTATCAGCATGAGCTCCGCAAGATTTAAATAGTACTTCCTCTGTAAACAAATATAAGAGTGTTTAGATCACTACTTTAGTGATCTAAACGCTCTTATATTTCTTTACGGAGGGAGTAGTTTCCATTTTAAGTTTAAAATGTGAATAGCAGTACTTGCGGAATTCAGTTATTCTATTCCTACCCAAAACACGACTACAGTTTGAGAAATGACAGTATGGCTGCTTTATCCGCAGCTTCTGCCAAAAAGAAAAGGAGCAGATTTTAATACTAGTCCAGGCAGCTTTTAAATTACTACTGATGTTGACGAAGCATTTATCTATTCTTCACAGCCTATGTAATGAAACTCCTGCAGAACTTTTATCCAACAAGTGAAACCTTTATATGCAATATTGCAAGAATAAAACTATTCAATGGCATAGACCACCATTATGTCGCTAATGTTTATTTGTTCTGAATGAAAAAGCCAACTTTTCACTCCAAACTACACAACAACATCACAGACATAAGGGCATAGATAACATACCTAATATCACCTTGTTGTCGTCTTCCAAGGTTAAGAAGTATGATCAAGAAACCTGTCGCAAGTATCTGGGCAGACAGCAAACAGTAATATCTGTCAATAAGCTGAAAACTAGCACCAAATTGAACATTGCTAATTACTATGGAAACTGTAGCACCATTGCTACACACAGAATCTATACATTGGGCATAAGAAATTGACAAAGGATTACATGTACTCGACTTCTATGGTTGAGTCATGAATTAAAGGTTTATACATGGAAGAGAAAACCACTTGAAGTACGGTAGTAACGCCCTGTTTCTAGTTTTCGAAGCAACATACAGGTATTAACATATTATTCACCTGCCTTAAACTAGACAGAAATTGATATGTATGTTCAAACTGGCTCCAGATATGTTATGCTACATGTACCTCAGCACCATGAAGTGCTCGGATACTGCTAATAATAGCTATTTTATTGGAGAAGAAAATTAAGGAGTTACTTACATATAAAGGTCCGACCTCATACTTTCGAGCAATAGGTGCCAATAGGAACCATAGTGTGATGATAATCCATGCTTTCATAGTGACAGAAAATAGTGCCATCAACAAGATATCTGCAGAAGTGGAATTCACACCACATTGATCATTTGCACTACCATTTTACAGAAAATAAGGGGCGTGTCATATACGTTACCGGGCAATCTCAGTTTTTCTCGAAGAAATATGAAAATCCTTTTCTTCCACCAGGTTGTTGTTTGAGGTATCTTGAACTTCTACAGGATGGACCAATAACTGTTATAAGGAGCATGGATTAAACATACAATATTCAGAAATACTTTGAGGAGACCTTACCAGTTCTTCTTCATCGTCATCGTCATCATCATCATCATCACCACGGAGATGCTTAGCAGGTGGTTTAGGTGCCACGGCAACTATAAGACTATCTACAGAAATCACGATGTAAAGAAACATAAATAAACGTCCACAAGATATATCAAGTGCGCAAATAAGAACTTGGTGAAACAGCCATTTAGCTGTCCTAATGGGAAATTTTCTTGCACATAAGATGTATGTGATTCCAAAAGTGGATGAACATCACGAACAATCACGGAAAGTATGAAATAGAATGTCCTAGGAACAAAAACACAGGCTATGAAGAACGATGCGAGCTTTGCATCTAGCATGACAACTAATAAGACGGGAGAGAGGAGGGTATGTGTGGCTGGTTAGTTTACCCCCGTCGCGGAGCTTGACATGGGTGTCGTCTCCCCACGGGAGAGTCGTCCCCCGGAGGACCAGGCGGAGGCGGTCTTCTGGGAGACGCCGGTCGAGAGCGACGCTGCGGCGCAGATCGGCAACCTACAACGAGACCGATCCCCAATTAATCACGGCGGAGCGAGGCAAGAAGAGGGGGTTGTTCTGGAGGTGTTACGGACCGAGATGAGCGGGGGGAGGCGGATGGTGGTGGGCCTGGACGGACCGACGGCGCGCAGCTTCACCTCTACCGTCGTCTCCGGCTCGTCGCCCGCCGCAGCGGCCATGGTCTTCTCGTGCTCTATTCGGTTCCTCTTTGCGGTTTTTTCCCCTCTCTCTGTCTCTTCCTCGTCTTGGGTGGCCCAACGGCAGAGGCCCAAACAGGCTATCTACGGGCCACGTTATTTTTCGAGCCCCTTCTGGTTTTTCCCGAAATCACTAGGTTGAGGAGTACTCCCTATGTCCGGAATACTGGTCGTAAAAATGGATATAAATAGATGTATTTAGAACTAAAATACATTTAGATACATCTATTTTTCGGATAAGTATTTTTAAACGGAAGGAGTATTCGTTACAAAGATCACTTCCATCTCCTAGGTTGCGACAAGTGACGCGACGTGCGCCATTTTATAAACATGAGAGTTTTCCTTTTTATATATCTGTTTATTTAAAATGTTTTATCTCTTAAATCGTGAGTCCGAGAGCTACGCTCCTCCTCCCCTCCACGTTGTCTCCCGCGAGGCGGTCGGAGGCCAACCCCATCCCTCGCCGCCGCTCCCTCCTCCCCCCTCCTCCTCCCTCGCCGCCGCCCAAGGGCACGGCCGGGCAAAGCCCGGCTGCTACCGACGGCGGCGGGGCCCCCTTTGTCTCCCCGCTCGGGCGTTTCTGGCGCGGGCCGGAGCCCCGGGCCGGGTCGTGGAGCTGCGGCCAGGCTCCATGGCGGCGCGGCGGGCTGGGGCAGCTCCCTGTCGTCCCTCCCTCCCCCCGCGGCGGGCAGCTAGGCGGGTGGCGCGCCTGTGCCTGGGTCGGCGGCGGCTCCTGCGCGGCCAGATCTGGCTCATGGCGGCGCGGGCTGCGGGCGGCGCGGGCTGCCAATGGCCTCCTCTGCCGTCGCCGCGGCTGGTGGTGGTGGCTCCGCGGCAGATGGTGGTGGTGGTGCGGGCGGGAGGTCGGAGTCGGCGGCCGCGGTGGCTTTTCCGGATCTGGCCTCTCGGTGACGCGGGCCGCGACGGCTAGGGCTGCGCCGGCGGCCCTGACCGAGGCCCCCTCGGCTGGTCGGGGTGGCGACGCAATGGCGGTGGTTTCGGTGGTGCGTGCCCGGCGGCTCCGGCGCTTGGAGCTCGCCGAGCGACGCGGATGGGCAGCGGCCGGGTGTGGCTGCTGCTCCGTGTTGGGGAACGTAGTAATTTCAAAAAAAATTCTACGCACACACAAGATCATGGTGATGTATAGCAACGAGAGGGGAGAGTGTGATCTACGTACCCTTGTAGACCAACAGCGGAAGCGTTATGACAACGCGGTTGATGTAGTCGTACATCTTCACGGCCCGATCGATCAAGCACCAAAACTATGGCACCTCCGAGTTCTAGCACACGTTCAACTCGATGACTATCCCCGGACTCCGATCCAGCAAAGTGTCGGGGAAGAGTTCCGTCAGCACAACGGCGTGGTGACGATCTTGATGTTCAACTGTCGCAGGGCTTCGCCTAAGCACCACTACAATATTATCGAGGTATATGGTGGAAGGAGGCACCGCACACGGCTAAGAAAACGATCACGAGGATCAATTTGTGTGTCTAGGGGTGCCCCCTGCCCCCGTATATAAAGGAGCAAGGGGAGGAGGCCGGCCGGCCCTATTGGCGCGCCAAGGAGGAGTCCTCCTCCTAGTAGGAGTAGGACTCCTACTAGGAGGGGGAAAGGAAGTGGGGAGGGAGAAGGAAAGGGGGGCGCCGCCCTCCCTCTCCTAGTCCAATTCGGACAGGGGGGAGGAGGCGCGCGGCCCACCCTAGCTGCCCTTCTATCTCTCCACTAAGGCCCATACGGCCCATTACTTCTCCCGGGGGGTTCCGGTAACCCTCCGGCACTCCGGTTTTCTCCGAAATCACCCGGAACACTTTCGGTGTCCGAATATAGCCGTCTAATATATCAATCTTTATGTCTCGACCATTTCAAGACTCCTCGTTATGTCCGTGATCACATCCGGGACTCCGAACTAACTTCGGCACATCAAAAACTCATAAACTCATATAACTATCATCGAAACCTTAAGCGTGCAGACCCTACGGGTTCGAGAACAATGTAGACATGACCAAGACATGTCTCCGGTCAATAACCAATAGCGGAACCTGAATGCTCATATTGGCTCCCACATATTCTACGAAGATCTTTCTTGGTCAGACCGCATAACAACATGCGTTGTTCCCTTTGTCATCGGTATGTTACTTGCCCGAGATTCGATTGTCGGTATCTCAATACCTAGTTCAATCTCGTTACCGGCAAGTCTCTTTACTCGTTACGTAATACATCATCTCGCAACTAACTCATTAGTTGCAATGCTTGCAAGGCTTGTGTGATGTGCATTACCGAGAGGGCCCAGAGATACCTCTCCGACAATCGGAGTGACAAATCCTAATATCGAAATACGCCAACCCAACATTTACCTTTGGAGACACCTGTAGAGCTCCTTTATAATCACCCAGTTACATTGTGATGTTTGGTAGCACACAAAGTGTTCCTCCGGCAAACGGGAGTTGCATAATCTCATAGTCATAGGAACATGTATAAGTCATGAAGAAAGCAATAGCAACATACTAAACGATCGGGTGCTAAGCTAATGGAATGGGTCATGTCAATCACATCATTCTCCTAATGATGTGATCCCGTTAATCAAATGACAACACATGTCTATGGTTAGGAAACATAACATCTTCGATCAACGAGCTAGTCAAGTAGAGGCATACTAGTGACGTTTAGTTTTGTCTATGTATTCGCACAAGTATTATGTTTCCGGTTAATACAATTCTAGAATGAATAATAAACATTTATCATGAAATAAGGAAATAAATAATAACTTTATTATTGCCTCTAGGGCATATTTCCTTCAGTCTCCACTTGCACTAGAGTCAATAATCTAGTTCACATCGCCATGTGATCTAACATCAATAGTTCACATCTTTATGTGGTTAACACCCATAGTTCACATCGATATGTGACCAACACCCAAAGGGTTTACTTGAGTCAGTAATCTAGTTCACATTGCTATGTGATTAACACCCAATGAGTACTAAGGTGTGATCATGTTTTGCTTGTGAGACAATTTTAGTCAACGGGTTTGTTATATTCAGATCCGTAAGTATTTTGCAAATATCTATGTCAACAATGCTCTGCACGGAGCTACTCTAACTAATTGCTCCCACTTTCAATATGTATCTAGATCGAGACTTAGAGTCATCCAGATCGGTGTCAAAACTTGCATCGACGTAACCCTTTACGACGAACCTTTTGTCACCTCCATAATCGAGAAACATATCCTTATTCCACTAAGGATAATTTTGACCAATGTCCCGTGATCTACTCCTAGATCACTATTGTACTCCCTTGCCAAACTCAGGGCAGGGTATACAATAGGTCTGGTACACGGCATGGCATACTTTATAGAACCTATGGCTAAGGCATAGGGGATGACTTTCATTCTCTCTCTATCTTCTGCCGTGGTCGGGTTTTGAGTCTTACTCAACTTCACACCTTGTAACACAGGCAAGAATCTTTTCTTTGCTTGATCCATTTTGATCTTCTTCAAAAACTTGTCAAGGTATGTACTCTTTGAAAAACTTATCAAGCGTCTTGATCTATCTCTATAGATCTTGATGCTCAATATGTAAGCAGTTTCACCGAGGTCTTTCTTTGAAAAAAAAACTCCTTTCAAAAACTCCTTTATGCTTTGCAGAATAATTCTACATTATTTCCGATCAACAATATGTCATTCAGATATATTTATCAGAAATGTTGTAGTGCTCCCACTCACTTTCTTGTAAATACAGGCTTCACCGTAAGTCTGTATAAAACTATATGCTTTGATCAACTCATCAATGCGTATATTCCAACTCTGAGATGCTTGCACCAGTCCATAGATGGATCGCTGGAGCTTGCATATTTTGTTAACACCTTTAGGATTGACAAAACCTTCTGGTTGCATCATATACAATAAATCCATTAAGGAATGCAGTTTTGTTTATCCATTTGCCAGATTTCATAAAATGCGGCAATTGCTAACATGATTTGGACAGACTTAAGCATAGATACGAGTAAGAAACTCTCATCGTAGTCAACACCTTGAACTTGTCGAAAACCTTTTTGCGACAATTCTAGATTTGTAGATAGTAACACTACTATCAGCGTCCGTCTTCCTCTTGAAGATCCATTTATTCTCTATGGCTTGCCGATCATCGGGCAAATCCATCAAAGTCCATACTTTGTTCTCATACATGGATCATATCTCAGATTTCATGGCCTCAAACCATTTCGCGGAATCTGGGCTCATCATCGCTTCCTCATAGTTCGCAAGTTCGTCATGGTCTAGTAACATGACTTTCAGAACAGGATTACCGTACCACTCTGGTGCGGATCTCACTCTCGTTCACCTACGAGCGATAGTAACTTGATTTGAAGTTACATGATCATCATCATTAGCTTCCTCACTAATTGGTGTAGTAGTCACAAGAATAGATTTCTGTGATGAACTACTTTCCAATAAGGGAGAAGGTACAATTACCTTATCAAGTTTTCTACTTTCCTCCCACTCACTTCTTTCGAGAGAAACTCCTTCTCTGGAAAGGATCCATTCTCAGCAACGAATATCTTGCCTTCGGATCTGTGATAGAAGGTGTACCCAAAATTTTCTTTTGGGTATCCTATGAAGACGCACTTCTCCGATTTGGGTTAGAGCTTATCTGGTTGAAACTTTTTCACATAAGCATTGCAACCTCAAACTTTAAGAAACGACAGCTTAGGTTTCTTGCCAAACCATAGTTCATACGGTGTCGTCTCAACGGATTTAGATGGTGCCCTATTTAACGTGAATGCAGCTGTATCTAATGCATAACCCCAAAACGATAGTGGTAGATCGGTAAGAGACATCATAGATCGCACCATATCTAATAAAGTACAGTTATGATGTTCGGACACACCATTATGCTGTGGTGTTCCAGGTGGCGTGAGTAGTGAAACTATTTCACATTGTTTTTAACTGAAGGCCAAACTCGTAACTCAAATATTTTACTTCTGCGATCATATCGTAGAAACTTTTATTTTTATTACGATGATTCTCCACTTCATTCTGAAATTCTTTGAACTTTTCAACTGTTTCAGACTTGTGTTTCATTAAGTAGATATACCCATATCTGCTCAAATCATCTGTGAAGGTTAGAAAATAACGATACCCGCCGCGAGCCTTAACACTCATCGGATCGCATACATCAGTATGTATTATTTTCAATAAGTCAGTTGCTCGCTCCATTGTTCCAGAGAATGGAGTCTTAGTCATCTTGCCCATAAGGCATGGTTCGCAAGCATCAAGTGATTCATAATCAAGTGATTCCAAAATCCCATCAGCATGGAGTTTCTTCATGTGCTTTACATCAATATGACCTAAACGGCAGTGCCACAAATAAGTTGCACTATCATTATCAACTTTGCATCTTTTGTCTTCAATATTATGAATATGTGTATCACTACGATCGAGATCCAATGAACCATTTTCATTGGGTGTGTAACCATATAAGGTTTTATTCATGTAAACAGAACAACAATTTATTCTCTTACTTAAATGAATAACCGTATTGCAATAAACATGATCAAATCATATTTATGCTCAATGCAAGCACCAAATAACACTTATTTAGGTTCAACACTAATCCCGAAAGTATAGGGAGTGTGCGATGATGATCATATCAATCTTGGAACTACTTCAAACACACATCGTCACGGGGTGTGGCGTTCGGCGGCGGTGATTGTTGGCCGAGGTGAAAACCTGCTCTATCTTCGGACGGACCGGCGGCGGCGAAGATCGCTCCCTTCTTGAAGGCGTCGTGGCGGCTCTCATTGCCTATCATGCAACTCCAGGGGAAACTCTGATCCTTGGATCGGGCGGTGGCGGCGCTCCGACGTCGTATCCTTCCTGAAGGCGCCGCCTTGGAGCACATGGTTCGTCATATGTAGCTTCATATCTTCGGGGTGGTAGTGCTAGGAGTGGTGTTGCTGCGCTCAGCGCCTATGTATCCTGTCTTGGGTGTGTGCGTGTGTTGCGGTGTCGTGGCGTGTCATTGTACTGGATGCTTGTGGTTTGGTGCTTTATATATAAAGCAGGGCGAAAGCCTTTTTCGGCAATCATGAGTCCAAATCTTGAACAGTTTTTATCATTGGATTTCTCGCGTCGAGATTTTCAAAGCTAGACCCCATATTAATAGATTTTGACGAACCTTTTTTTTAAAAAAACGAACGTAAAACCAAACCAAGAGCACCGGTTTTTTCCTTTTCGAAAAAGGCACGCCTGTACCTCCCGTGGAAGCAAAAAAACGCGTTTTCTTTCCGTTTTCGAGAGACACGTCCGCGAATCTTGCGAAAGCACAACTGTGCCTCTCGCGAAAGCAAAACCATGCCTCTCGTGAAAGAAAAATAAATAGAAAACACGTCTTTTTTCGTTTTTGAAAGACACGGCCGTGACTTTCGCGAAAGCAAAACCGGGTCTCTCACGAAAAAAACAGAATATGTGTTTTTTCCTTTTTCCAAAAGGCACGGGCGTGACTCTCGCGAAAGCAAAACCGTGCCTCTCACGAAAGAAAAAAAAACAAAAAACGTGTTTTTCCCTTTCTGAAAGGCATGACGTGACTTTCCGGAAAGCACAATTGTGTCTCTCGTGGAAGGAAAAAAGAAACAGAAAACACGTATTTTTGTTTCTGAGAGGCATGACTGTGATTCTCGCGAAAGTACAACCGTGCCTCTCGCGGAAGAAAAAAAAACAAAAAATGCGTCTTTTTTCGTTTTCAAAAGGCACGGCTGTGACTCTCGCGAACGCACAACCGTGTCTTTCGCGGAAGCAAAACCATGCCTCACGCTGAAGGAAAAGAAAATGCATTTTTTTTCGTTTCCGAAAGGCATGGTCGTGACTCTCGCGAAAGCACAACTGTGCCTTTCGCGGAAGAAAAAAACAAAAAACATGTTTTTTTCTTTTTTGAAAAGTATGGCCGTGACTCACGCGAAAGCATAACCATACCTTTCGCAGAAACAAAACCGTGACTCTTATGATTTTTTTTAAGAAAACGCGTTTTTTTGACGCAAATTTTTTTGACCCAAAAGCTAAAGAAGGCCTATGAAAAACCGAAACATAAAAAAATAAATCATTTAAAAAGCTGAAAGCGTGTGCGAAAAAATAAAATAAAAATTTAAAGAAAACGTTCAAAGTGCGACACGTGACGGGCGGCTAAGAGTATGCTAAGGGCATCTCCAGCCGCGCCCCCAACAGGGCCCCCAGGCCACTTTTTCTGCGCCGGCGCCGAAAAAACGGCCGACTCGCGCCCCCAGGACGCCGAAAATCGCCGGTTCAGACATTTTTTTCGCCCAGCGGTCACAGGCCGAACCCGGCGCGCTGGGGAGCAGTTGGGGGCTCCGGCGCTAGGGAAAAGCACGCCTGGCCCACACCGACAGGGGAAAAGTCAAGGTTTTCTTCCCACGACTCGCGTCGCACCCCCCGCGCCCTCGGCCACCACTAGCTATATCCCGGCGACGGCCGCCGCCCTACTCCACTAGATAGCCATTCCCCGCCGGAAAATAGCAGCGCTTCGCCGCGGCAGCCCCTCCCACAGCAGCTGGGCATTTTCGGCCGCCGTTTCTGGCCGCGGAGGCGCGGTTTAACGGCGGGTACACGCCCACCGAGCGCAAGGTGTTCGGCGTTTTGCTTGCCTCGACGATGGACTCGGATGAGGAGGAAGAGCTCGCCGCACTGCTGGAGGAGGAAGCCGCGGCCGACATCCAGGAAGAAGAGCATCTCATGGTGCTCGCCGCCATCGGCCAGCTGCTGGCGAGCAATGAAAAGCCGCGGCGAAGTGGCTCAGTGCCGGAGCGGATGAAAGCAAAGAACCGGCATCGTCTCCAAGGCTACTGCATGCTCTACTCCGACTACTTCGCCGATGCTCCACTTCATGGCGAGAGAACATTTCGGCGCCGTTATCGGATGAGCCGAAAGCTCTTCCTCAGGATTGTGAATTCCATCCGGGAGTTCGACAACTACTTCAAGTGCAAGATGGATTGCACTGGCGCTCTTGGATTCACCTCCATCCAGAAGTGCACGACAGCGATGAGGATGCTTGCATATGGAGCTCCCAGTGATTCACTCGACGACTATGGGCGCATGGCCGAGTCCACCAGCATAGAGTGTTTCTACAAGTTCTGTCGGGTAGTGGTGGCAGTGTTTGGGCCACAATACTTGAGAACACCCAATGCGGAAGACACTGCTCGGATCCTAGCCCAGAATGCAGCAAGAGGATTTCCTGGGATGCTTGGAAGCATCAACTGCATGCATTGGAAATAGAAGAATTGCCCATTTGGTTGGCAGGGGATGTACAAAGGCGCCAAAGGCGGTTGCAGTGTGGTGCTTGAGGCGGTAGCCACATAGGACCTCTGTATTTGGCACTCCTTCTTTGATATGCCAGGAACTCACAATGACATCAACGTGCTGCAGTGCTCTCCTGTTTTTGCCAAGCTCGTTGAGGGCCATTCTCCTCCGGTGAACTTCGAGATCAATGGGCACCAATACAACAAGGGGTACTATCTAGCTGACAGCATCTATCCGAAATGGTCGACATTTGTGAAGACGATCTCAAACCCTGTGGCAGGAGGCAAGAACGCCTGGTTTGCGAAGCTTCAGGAGGCTTGCAGGAAGGATGTCGAGCGGGCATTTGGTGTGCTCCAATCTCGATTTGCTGTTGTTCGGTACCCCGCTCAGACCTGGTCCAAAGATCAAATGTGGGAGATTATGACTTGCTATGTCATCTTGCACAACATGATCATCGAGAGCGAGCAAGAAGACCCAGTGTTTGACACTGAACCATACTACAGGCAGGGTCCTCTAGCCGAAGTTGATCACCAGCTACCGGCAACTTGGATTGCCTATCTCAGTATGCGTCAGGAGATCCGAGACCCACAAATGCATCATCAACTGCAGAAAGATCTGATTGAGCACCTATGGAGGCTCAAGGGCGACGCCGGGTGATGAAATACGAGTTTTTATTTGTTGAACTATATAATTTGTATTGAATTATTTGTTATTGTACTATTTTGTTAAAGTATTTGATTTTTCTGTGATGAAATATGTGATAAGAAATAATTGTGTTGATAATTGAACGCCGAGACACAGCGAAACCACGCCGAATATGTGCCTATTCTCGCCCATATGGGCCCTTTATTCGCCGAAATTGGGCTGCAAAGTGGGCCAATTTCGACGCCTGGGGGCGACGACTGGGCGTAAAACCGCCCCCAGCGCCGATTGTATCGTCGGCTCGTCTCCAGGAAGCGATTTTTATGCGTCGGGGGGGGGGGGGGGGGGGGGGGGGGGGGGGGAGATGCCCTAACTGACGCTGATAGTTACAACTTACAAGGCTCTCGAAAAAACGTTTGTTAACTAGTTGCTTTCGGTTTTTCCGAGTTGTTACGGAAGTGCTGCGCGAGAGCCGACTGGCCGGGGAACAGAAGGGCTCCGAGGCAATAATGGAGGCGGCGTCGGCGGAGACGGCGACGATGGTGTTCGTGTACGGCACCCTGAAGCGCGGGTTTCCCAATCACCCCCGCCTGGCTGCCTTCGACTGCCCCTTCGCCGGCGCGGCCACCACCGCCGCCCCAGCCTCCCTCGTCATCGGGCCCTACTCCGTTCCCTTCCTCCTACCTGCCCCGACTCCGTCCTCCGGCCGTCTGGTCTCCGGCGAGCTCTACTCCGCGTCTCCCAGCGCCCTCGCCGACCTCGACTTGCTAGAGGTACCCTATCCCCCCTCGTCTCAATAGTCAATACACGACTCCTTTCCGGTTTCAGTAATCTCGAACCGACCGAGGCAGGGCACTCACCTCGGCGTCTACGAGCGCCGGCGGATCACCGTCGTGGTTGACGGGACGAGCAAAGAGGTGGAGGCAGAGGCTTACTTTGCGAACGCGAGCTACGCGGAGGCCCTGTGGCTGCGCTGCGGCGGCGAGGCGGCCGAGATCGCGGAGTACACCATGGAGCACGCGGGCAGGTACGTCCCGCCCAGTGGCCGCTCTCCCGGCGTCTCCGGGCTCATGGATGCCGTCCGTGCCTTCCTCGCCACTGCTCCGCCAGAAAATTGAACTGTTGTCCTCTTTCCTTCCGATCATTCTCTGAATGAATTGAAGAATAAAATGCTCCGTAGCATCCAGTACACACCTATATTTATCCATTACTACATTCATACCGATTTCTTAATTGTGAATACGTACTTTTTATTTGGAGAAGTTGCTGCTTGAGTAAAGATGCTTGGAGAGCATCTACGCATTGAGATTTGTATAAGATGCCGTCAACTGTTTCTATAGCATGTTTTTAGTCCGAATGTGATAAGACTTCCGAAACGATAAGGGCCAAACGTAAGAGCATCTCTAGCCGCCCTTAGGCCTTGTGGAATGAGAGGTGCTTAGGGGAAGTGCTTAGAGAAATAAACCAGACTTTTTTTAAGCACCGGTGTTTATTTGTACAGGGTAGACCCGGTTCATGTAGAAGGTGATATAAGGGGCGAATTTGTCTGCGGCCGACCAGAAATCGTATATGAAATTGTAAAGTTTTGAAAAGGTGTTTTGCCTCAGAAATGAAAGAAAAACACTAGAGATGATCATTCATACATAAATATAATATAGATGATCATTCATATATACATATAGTTCATCGGCGCTAGAAAGCGTGTCGGCCTACCCTAACCCTAAACTGACCAAAATAGAGCTCACCGGTGAGCCCTGCAGGTGCGGCGGCGACGTTGCGGCGGCAGCGGCGATCACCCGTCATTGGTGTCGGAGGTGAGGTCGACGTACTCGGCGTCCTCCACTTTGGCTTCGCGGTGCCACTCCTCCTCCTTCTCCTCGAACTCGCGCGCCCTGGCGAGGCCCTGCTCGAGCTGGACGTCGCTGACCTCCTCCTCCCGGTGGCGGCGCGGCGCCACCTCCTCCTCCTCCCGCGCACTACGCGCGAAGTTGGCAGCCTCCATGGCATCCGCCTCCGCCGGGGGCGAGGAAATCCTCCAGCCCGACGACGCCACCGTCCCGCCGCTCCGGCTCCCCCTTGAGCTCCATCTTCACCGCACCGGTTCCTTTTTCACCGGGGTGAGCGGCGAATGGGAGCTCGAGGCACCGACCGAGGAGCTGCCCGCGGCGGAGGAGCCGGAGGACAGCCCTCGAGCGCCTGCTTGCAGTCGTACTCCTCTGTCTCGCGGCGGAGGAGCGACGGCGGCGGCGAGAGCCCTTGGTTTCTGTACCTATGGGCAGCCCTTTTCTACAGCCCGCCGACCACATTCCGCACCACATCGAGGGGGATTGAAGATGTCGGCGGCGAGAAATCGATAGGAGGATTTGGGAATTGCGGCAGCGCGCGGATAGGGTTTCGACCCATATTTCGGCCGCAAACCCTTAGATATACTGTGGGAGGGCGGTTTGCGGGCCACCATAAAAACATTTACGGTCCGGGCGACAATACGGGCTCTGGTCTGGCCCAAAAAACAGGTCAAACCCGTATAGTCACTGGATTTTTACAGGCCGCTCCGTTTTAAGGGGTCTGCTAGAGATGCTCTAAGGAACCTAGCGTTTTGGCCCGAGCGCCCTTTCGGGCCTTCATTTGGACCACGAATCTTAAACACGCTGAACTTTGGCACGGCAGATTCCCCAGACATTCGGGTTCGTGAACCGTTGATACGTCCATTTTGCATCATGTTTTTATGTTGATATTTATTGCATTATGAACTGCTATTTCACTTTATGATACAATTGTTATGCCTTTTCTCTCTTATTTTGCAAGTTTCACATAAAGAGGGAGATTCCCGGCAGCCGGAATTCTGGACCAAAAAGGGCTATATCGGAGGCATTAACATCTCCAAATGAGCTGAAATTAACGAAAAATTATTTTAGAATATATTAAAATTATTGGCGAAAGAAGTACCAGAAGGGGACCCACGAGACAGCCACAAGCCTGGGGGGCGCGCCCCCCTGAGCTTGTGGTGAGCCTGGCAGGCCTCCGGGGCCTATCTTCACCTATATGATGCCATTTGTCTTAGAAAAAAATCAGAAGAAAGGTTTCAGGACGAAGCACCGCCGTCTCGAGGCGGAACCTGGGCAGGAGCACTTTTGCTCTCTGACGGAGAGATTCCGCCGGGGAAACTTCCCTCCAGGAGGGGGAAATCGAAGCCATTGTCGTTACCAACGATCCTCTCATCATGGGAGGACTAATCTTCATCAACATCTTCACCAGCACCATCTCATCTCAAACCCTAGTTCATCTCTTGTATTCAATCTTTGTCTCAAAATCTCAGATTGGTACCTGTGGGATGCTAGTAGTGTTGATTACATCTTATAGTTGATGCTTGTTGGTTTATTTGGTGGAAGATCATATGTTTAGATCCATTATGCTATTCAATACCCCTCTAATCTTGAACATGAATATGTCATGTGAGTAGTTACGTTTGTTCTTGAGGACATGGGAGAAGTCTTGTTGGGGATATAACCCCACGATATAACCCGCCCATTCAGGGCTGGGTTATCCAATGGCGACCTGAAGAGCAAGACTTGGAATGGGTCGTGACGATCAAGACCTCAAGGCTTGCGGGGCGACTCACCAAGCGGGACGGCTCACGGCCCAGCACCAGAGATGGCGGCTCGTCATCAGAAGGACGCCATAGTTCTTTACTTAGTAACAAGACAAGGAAACTAACTAGGGCACGTGTTGTACTACGACCAAGCCCGGTGAAAGGGCATTTCCCTACTTTATGTTTTGGATGATGATGACAACCCTTTGTGGTCTAACCGTGTGCTATATGTTTCAGGTTCTCGATGCTTAAGCCTACATCGGATTGCTATTCTCTCTTGTAGGAAAAGATCGAAGACGGTGTCCCCTATGTTTTTATCTCTCTGGTCGTAGGGAACCCGTACTATCAAGAGGGAATCCTCGTTAGAAAGGACTGGGGGAATCTTTTCACGTACACCTTCATCACCCCTCCTTTGTCTTTATCAGGTGTGAGAGAGAGAGAGTTTTCCTTGTATCTTCCCTTATCTATTCCTGCTCACTGTTTCTGCCCAGCAGTTGTACCGCTCTCTGGAGCGGTTGTACCGCTGGATCTTGTCGCTCATCAGCTTTGCTCGAGCGGTTGTACCGCTGCCTCCGGGCGGTGGTACCGCCACCAGGCTCTGAAAAAGCTAGGACGGTGGTTCCGGCCATACACCGCTCAAGTACCGCTCGCGCTTCTGTTTGATGCGGTTCTTGGGCGGTAGTGGCCCGGTTGGTCCGGTCGTTCCTCAATGACCGGTACCACCGGTGTTCCGAGCGGTTCTTCCGCTCTGAACTTAGCCGCTCAAGAGCTCAAGGCCATGTGGTTGTTCCGGCCAGGCACCGCCCAAGTGATGGTCAAGCTCCTGTTTTGATGCGGTGGTTGTGCGGTGGCTAGGTGGTTAGTCCGGTTATTTTTCTTAGCCGGTACTATCGCCTATAGGTCCGGTTGTACCGCTTGGTAGGGTTCTGCAGATACACCGTGAGTCCCGGTTGTACCGGGACGAGGACCGGTTGTACCGCTGCAGTACAAAAAACGCAGTAACGGCTGGAATTTAGGGTTGCTATATAAGGGAGCTTCTCCCACCTACCACTCCCACCTTTGACCTCTCTCACTCCACCATTAATGCACACCAAGCTCTCTTGCCCGATCTCTCTCTCTAGCCACTCAAACTTGTTGATTTGCTAGGGATTGAAGGAGGAGACCTAGATCTACACTTCCACCAAAGGATATTTGCTTCCCCCATACTTTCTTGTGTGGATTTTGTTACTCTTGGGTGTTTGAGCACCCTAGACGGTTGAGGTCACCTCGAAGCCATATTCCATTGTGGTGAAGCTTCGTGGTTTTGTTGGGAGCCTCCAATTAAGTTGTGGAGAGAGCCCCAACCTTGTTTGTAAAGGTTCGGTTGCCGCCTTTAAGGGCACCCATAGTGGAATCACGGCATCTCGCATTGTGTGAGGGCGTGAGGAGAATACGGTGGCCCTAGTGGCTTCTTGGGGAGCATTGTGCCTCCACACCGCTCCAACGGAGACGTACTTCCTCTCAAAGGGAAGGAACTTCGGCAACACATCCTCGTCTCCACCGTCTCCACTCTTGGTTATCTCGTGCCTTTACTTGAGCAAGCTTATTTGTTTCATATCTCTTGCTTGCTTGTGTTCCTATCCTTGTTGCATCATATAGGTTGCTCACCTAGTTGCATATCTAGACAACCTACTTTGATGCAAAGTTTAAATTGTTAAAGAAAAGCTAAAAATTGTTAGTTGCCTATTCACCCCCCCTCTAGTCAACCATATAGATCCTTTCACCCGGGGCCTCCACTTGTATATAAAGGGGAGCCCCAAGGGCAAAAAAAGACTAAGTTATAAGCTCTCGAGTACTAGGTTAGCCAAGTCGCACCCTTGTAATCGAGATCATCATCATCAATAGCAATCAAGCAGTAGTAGGCCTTTACCTCCACCGTGAGGGGCCGAATCTGGGTAAACCCTTGTCTCTCAATTCTGATCAACCCCGTTCAAGCTACTACTTAGCGGCGATGGCCTCATGACTAAGTACTTTCATGAGGACATCTGCCGTGACAAAACCACAACAGTTGGCGCCCACCATGGGGCTATCGCTCGGTGGTGTTGAGTTCTTGAAGGAAGCTCTCCCAGGGATCGAGGGCTATGCGATCAGCCGCATGACCAAGAGTCGCCGCGGCATGCTCTATTTAGAAGATTCAGGCTCGGGCCCCGAGGCCGACTCCATCAAGTACGCATGAACAAGAGTCACCGTGACAGGCTCTACCTCGACGATTCAGGCTGGGGCCCCGAGGCCGACTCAATCGAGCACGGGTACCGGGTCCCCTTCGGCAAGATCCATGTCTTCATTGGCAAGATCGGTGAATCAGCACCCTAGCCGGACATCTGCACCGACATCGTTGAGCCGGCTCGGCGGGCGCAACCCGCCCGGGTTCAACCCGATCGGAACCATGTCTTCATTGGCTTCACCCAGGGCGTCGATCTCGCGGATAACTCCGTGTCTGGCGGCGACACCTGGTCTATTCTGATGGCGAGTCATCGCTTGGAGATACAGAGCCAATCCTCCTACTGCATGACTGATGGCTTGGGGGCTACTCAAACAATGAGCCAGCCCTGGTCGACCATGAGCCGCCCCGCTGGACCGCCGTCTTCATGGCAGGCACTGCATCGGCCCTTGACTCCACTACTGCGAGCACCGTAAATTGGAAAGGCATATTAACACAAATTTGTTGTGAATTGGATTCAAACTAGTACATAAAACATACTTAAACCACATTTGGTGCAAATTCTAAATATTTTACATAAATTTAAACGAAATTCAAAATTCTAGCTAGAAATTTAAACCTAGTC
The DNA here is from genome assembly GCF_003073215.2 of Triticum urartu. Classification (NCBI taxonomy): domain Eukaryota; kingdom Viridiplantae; phylum Streptophyta; class Magnoliopsida; order Poales; family Poaceae; genus Triticum; species Triticum urartu. Next base: position 406,838,140 of record NC_053026.1, read on the forward strand.
GGATTCTTCCGCCAGCTCCTTCCACTCCCTTTTGCTCAAACCTCCAATCATTGGGCCAGGGGTGTCCATGTTGCCGTCACGGAAAGAGGAGACGTCGTCGCATGGATCCGCCGGCCAAGTGCTTCGGATGGGCGGCGGGGAGTAGCGGCAGCCGGATCCAACCATCGTTGCCGGCACGCGGGCGGTAGAGTGTGACGTGGGAGGGGATTGGGTAGCGTGGGTTGCGATTTGCGGTGAGGCGGGTGAAGAGATGAGATGGTTTACTTGGTGACTAAGAGGGCAAGTATTTTTACCCCTCGACGGCTGCTCGGAGTAAAAAAAGGTTTTAGAGGATCGGCTAGGTTTGATTTAGAGAAGTAAATCTAATTTTTTTTACTCCTCTAACCGGCTTTAGGGGGTCGGTTGGAGATGCCCTTAGTTTGTTGGCATCTCCCCCTCTACTGACCTGTTAGTGTGGCCATCCGTTGATAGAAGTATTAGTCTTCGGACAACCCCCACCACATTTACACATCCCATCCTTTCGAGTCATGACTAGGGACATTAGAGTAGTGCCATACAACTCGAAGCATCACAAACGAATCACGTATTTAGAGCAACTCCAATGGTGCGAACCATTTCGTCCGCGGCCGTCCGTTTGGGTTGGCGCGGACAAAAAAGCCGGTCCAATGCGCCGAACTAAATGGACGCATGTTGAAAGTGCATTATATCGACTAGAGGGGGGTGAATAGGCGATTTTTTTATGAAATTCTTCACTGAGGAATTTGCCGGTGAGGAAATTCCTTAGCGAAGAAGTACTAGCAGCGGAACAAGTACTCAAAAGTAAACATAACAGAACACAAGCATGGTCATCATGATGAAATGAAGACAGGCACACAGTACAGGAAGCGAAAACACAGGATAACACAAGATGAAGACAAACAGACTGAAGAAATTGAACTGAGGAAATTGAGAAAGTCTTCAGTCAAAGTCTTCAAACACAGATATGAACAAACACACAACACAGTTATGAGGAAATGAAAGAGTTGAGGAAATAGAACCAGTAGGCTTGGTGAAGACAATGATTCGATAGACCAGTTCCAACTGCTGTCTCAGTTGTATGTCTGGTTGGAGCGGCTGAGTATTTAAACTCGAGGACACACAGCCCCGGACACGCAGCTCAGGACACCAAGTCCTCACCGTATTCTCCTTGAGCTAAGGTCACACAGACCTCGTCCAATCACTCGTGGTAAGTCTTCAGTGACTTCCGAACCTTCACAAACTTGGTCACTCGGCGATCCACAATTCCTCTTGGATGCTCTAGACCATGGTGCCTAACCATCTGGAAGAAGCACAGTCTTCAAAGGTAACAAGCGTCGGATCCACGCAGGATCAATCTCTTCAGTGATGCTCAATCACTTGGGGTTTGTAGGTGTTTGGGTTTGGGTTTTCCTCACTTGATGATTTTCGCTCAAAATCCTCGGAGGATGGGTTGCTCTCAAATGACAAGTGTCAGTTTCTCTCGGAGCAGCCAACCAGCTAGTGGTTGTAGGGGGCGGCTATTTATAGCCTAGGGAGCTGCCCGACATGATAATACATAAATGCACTTCAATGATATGACCGTTAGGGGGATAGATTATTTGGGACAGCTGGCGTATAGCACAGCAACGGTTGGAATTTTGAGTAGCAAAATCCTTAGGGCTATCATGTTCCTCACTGTGTAGGCATTCCGCACTGGCGAATTCCTAACTCCTTGGTCAGAACAAATTCCTCAGAGACCAGAAGAACTTCGTCTCTGTCACTGAAGAAATTGACTGAACTGTATGAGATTTCCAATGGCTTCACTCGAAGGGATTGATAAGTGTAGGATTTTGAGTTGAGCATCACATGGAAATTTTTCCTTAGTATTTCCTCGACCCCCTTTAACAGTACAGTGTTTCCTATGACTCAAGAAAGATAAAATGAAACTACGACAACAAAAGTCTTCACGCTTCATGTTCCTTGAATGAATACCAAGTCTTCACGGTCACACCAATTTCTGAACTTTCAAAGTCGTGTTCAGTCGAAGAACTTCATTTTTAGGGGCCGACTTTCTCTGTAAATATCAAACTCCTCATAGACTTATAGACCTGTGTACACTCAAAAACGCATTAGTCCCTTAACCTATAAGTCTTCAATACACCAAAATCACTAAGGGGCACTAGATGCACTTACAATCTCCCCCTTTTTGGTGATTGATTATAATATAGGTTAAGTTTTCAACGGGGATAAACATATGAACTGTAAATACTGATATTGAGGAATTTGATTGCAAGATATAGAAGAACTCCCTCTGAATATGTGCATAGTGAGGAATTTGCTTTTGAAGCAATGCACACTTGAAGAGTTGAATCATGGAGATCTCCCCCTATATCTTGTAATTCATACACGCATTTGACATATCACAATGAAGAATTTGAAATGCATGATGAAATATGCTGACTGATTGGGTGCAGCAGCAGAGTCTTCATTGAATTTCCTCACTGCTTCTCTGGCTTGCTTAGCCAACTTGGCTTGGCGCTTGGCCCATTCATCAGGATAGTCCTCACCGTGCTTGAGGCTGGTGGGATATGCTATTTGGCCAGGTGCCAATGGATCTCTTGGGCATGGAGGATTGAGTGCGAATTTCTTCATGTACTTTGGAGTTACATACCTGTACTCCCTTCATTCTCTTGCCCATCTCCTTTCAATTTTCTTAATGCGCACCTTGCGCTGATTTTTATCTTCCTCAGGAGGTGTGCAGTACCCAGCATAGATGTCATCAGGGATCTCAAAGGCAGTCAGAACCTCAGGCTTCTTTCCTCCTTTCTGTGGCCTTTTACCATCAGCCATTTTCTTTAGTTGAGGAATTTGAACAATCGAATTCTCTGAAGAAGTATGCAACTTTTCTTCGAGGAACGCTGCAAATGAGTTAAGTTGATGAGAACCTAGTGATTCAGCGGCTGACATGAGTACCTATGAACAGAGTATAGTTGCGAGGAATTTGGAGAGGTCATATGCGTTCTCAGAAGGTTTTTCAAAAAGAACAAGTTTGAGGAATTTGACCAGATGAGTCTTGAAGAATTTCACTAAGCATTCTTTGTCTTAGGTTCCAGAGTTGTATAGATCGAAAATCCACACAATTGAGGAATCTTGAATAAAAATGATGCTTAGAGAAACGAATCAAGAACAGATGATTTGTGAGGTGTTTAGTGTGTCAAGATATGAAGAAAAACACCTTTGAAGATTTTGTAGATAATCATTCGAATCAACGAGGGAAGCAAAAGTAACTTTTAATTACCCTGGATGAAGATCATGACGAACAATGAAGTGGAGAGGTGAAGTTCGTCTGTGTAGATCTTCCACGCCCTAACTCGGCGGAGGAAGACGGCTACGGCGGCGGCGGAGTGAAGATTTCCGCGGTCGGCGTGAGTACGGCGGTGACGAGGTCGAGGCAGTGAAGCTCTTCCTCACCGGCGACGATGAAGTAGCGGCGGCGCTAGGGTTTGAGAAGCTCGAGCTGGAGAGAGGTCGAGCGGAGTAAAAGAAGTGAGGAAGGGGAAGAGGGGTATTTATAGCCATAGTGAAAAACTGTTCGCCCGAAGAAATTGGACGAACATGCGCCTGACCCTTCTCATTCGCTTGACATGTGTCACCCACGTACTGAGAGGTGGAGATCGTGGGTGAAAGGATAAGTATATCGTGTGATGCAGAACGGTTTGAGCGGCAAAGCCGAAAATTTAGATAAGATAGGTTTTAAAGTTCCGTTCGCAATTTCTTCAGCTGACAAGCACACAGTGAAGATTTTGAACGAGTTTCAAGTAGAACGCGCATGAAGAATTTGTGAATAGATTGGGTTGAGTATAGCATAGAGGGGAAGGTTCCGATCACATTCACTTAGCAGAAAAGCCAACTTGAAGAATTAGCAATAAGTGAATGTTGTAGAGGACATAAACTCATATATATATCCAATGAAGAAAAACAACGGAAACTGTGAAGACAATGCAAAGTTTAAGAATATGAACAATCGAGGAATTTCAACTTTTGGTGGTGGCGTGACCCACCGTATAAGAATGATGATTTCAGACACTGCGTACGATTATCGTAGGGTTTTGAGAATCAAATTCTTCGTTAATTTCTTCACACTAAGAGTGTTATTCTTCATTGATTGAAGAAAAATGTTTCTTCATGTGTTGCACATCTAAGTCATCAATTTTTCATAAGTGTTACGATGAGTGTCCTTTTCAAAGAATATTCGAAGATTCTAGGATATTTAGCTCACACCGCAATTTGCTAAATCTCTTCTCATCCAAGGGCTTTGTGAAGATATCGACTAGCTGTTCTTCAGTCTTCACATGCTCAATAGAAATGTCGCCCTTCAACAGATGATCACGAAGAAAATGATGACGAATCTGAATGTGCTTTGTCTTTGAGTGCTGAACTGGGTTGTGAGCAATCTTGATGGCACTCTCATTGTCACAGAAGAGAGGCACATTGTCGGTGTCAAAACCGGCGGATCTCGGGTAGGGGGTCCCGAACTGTGCGTCTAGGCCGGATGGTAACAGGAGGCAGGGGACACGATGTTTTACCCAGGTTCGGGCCCTCTTGATGGAGGTAAAACCCTACGTCTTGCTTGATTGATATTGATGATATGGGTAGTACAAGAGTAGATCTACCACGAGATCAGAGAGGCTAAACCCTAGAAGCTAGCCTATGGTATGATTGTATGTTATGGTTGTTGTCCTACGGACTAAACCCTCCGGTTTATATAGACACCGGAGAGGGTTAGGGTTACACAAGGTCGGTTACAAAGGAGGAGATATCCATATCCGTATTGCCTAGCTTGCCTTCCACGCCAAATAGAGTCCCATCCGGACACGAGACGAAGTCTTCAATCTTGTATCTTCATAGTCTAACAGTCCGGCCAATGGAGATAGTCCGGCTGTCCGGAGACCCCCTAATCCAGGACTCCCTCAGTAGCCCCTGAACCAGGCTTCAATGATGATGAGTCCGGCGCGCGGTATTGTCTTCGGCATTGCAAGGCAGGTTCCTTCTTCGAATACATCACAGAAGAATTTGAATACGAGGATAGTGTCCGACCCTGCAAAATAAGTTCCACATTCCACCGTAAAGAGAATAACATTTCCGCAGATCTAATTTGCTGGCTTGTTTTGGCTGCACGACGTTATGTCATGGCCCGGTGATTATTCGAACCGTTTCTTTTAACCAGCTCCACACATAACGCGAAGCGGTTTCTTGACACGTCTTGTCGAAGCGGAGATCGTGTTCCCTCAATTATGGGATTCTCATTAATGCGGTCATGGGTAACCCAACCGTGTCTAGGACTCCTAGATTATAGGCAAGTCCTAAACGGCTACGGAGAGGACGCTTGATATTCACTGTCGGTGTCAAAACCGGCGGATCTCGGGTAGGGGGTCCCGAACTGTGCGTCTAGGCCGGATGGTAACAGGAGGCAGGGGACACGAACTTTTACCCAGGTTCGGGCCCTCTTGATAGAGGTAAAACCCTACGTCTTGCTTGATTAATATTGATGATATGGGTAGTACAAGAGTAGATCTACCACGAGATAGGAGAGGCTAAACCATAGAAGCTAGCCTATGGTATGATTGTATGTTGTGATTGTTATCCTACGGACTAAAACCCTCCGGTTTATATAGACACCAGAGAGGGTTAGGGTTACACAAGGTCAGTTACAAAGGAGGAGATATCCATATACGTATTGCCTAGCTTGCCTTCCACGCCAAGTAGAGTCCCATGCGGACACGAGACAAAGTCTTCAATCTTGTATCTTCATAGTCTAACAGTCCGGCCAATGGAGATAGTCCGGCTGTCCGGAGACCCCCTAATACAGGACTCCCTCAGTAGCCCCTGAACCAGGCTTCAATGACGATGAGTCCAGCGCGCAGTTGTCTTCGGCATTGCAAGGCGGGTTCCTTCTCCGAATACATCACAGAAGAATTTGAATACGAGGATAGTGTCCGACCCTGCAAAATAAGTTCCACATTCCACCATAGAGAGAATAATATTTTCGCAGATCTAATTTGCTGGCTTGTTTCGGCAACATGACGTTACGTCATGGCCCGGTGATTATTCGAAGCGTTCCTTTTAACCTGCCCACACATAACGCGAGGCAGTTTTTCGACACGTCTTGTCAAAGCAGAGATCGTGTCCCCTTATTACGGGATTCTTATCAATACGGGCGTGGGTAACCCAACCGCGTCATCAATTGCGGCGCTTGGGGGATAAGCGAGTTTTACCAGGCAAGTGGGGACGCTTAGTTTTGTCCACCCATATAAAGGGATAAGGATTCACCTTTCTATCCACGCCTTCTTCCTCCTCTGCTCATCCGCTCCTGCACACTCGAGCTCTAGCGCCCAAGCCCTCACTTCCATCTCAACCTTCTCCAACCATGTCCGGAGCGGGCGGCAAGTGGATGGTCTCCTCCGCCACGGAGGGAGACGTCAAGAAACTGAGGAGAGCCGGATACGTGCCCGACGACATCGCGCACCGGCTCCCAGATGAGGGGCAGCTCATCCCCACCCCAGGCCCCATGAGAGGGTGGTATTCCTCACCCATTTTCTCCATGGACTGGGATTCCCTCTCCATCCCTTCGTCCGGGGGCTCATGTTCTATTACGGCCTGGATTTCCACGATCTGGCCCCGAACTTCATCCTCAACATCTCGGTGTTTATCGTCGTGTGCGAGGCCTTCCTCCGCATCAAGCCCTACTTCGGCTTATGGCTGAAGACCTTCAATGTCAAGCCGAAGGTGGTGGGCGGCCGCCAGGCGGAGTGCGGAGGCGCCATGGTGGGCAAGATGCCCAACATAACATGGCTCGAGGGCTCCTTTGTGGATACCATAAAGGGGTGGCAATCAGGGTGGTTCTATATCACCGAGCCGTGCGACCCCGCATGGGTAGCGACCCCCGAGTTCCGATCTGGCATCCCCATGTGGCTCACCTCCTGGAAAGAGAAGGGCCTGTCCTGGGGTAATTCAAAAGAGCTGACCAGACTCCAGACATGTATTCAAAACATGGTGGACAAGAAGCTCAAGCTCGTCAACATAGTCCAGGTTATGCTCATCCGCCGGATACTCTCATGCCAACAACGGGAGTTCACCTTGTGGGAGTTCAACCCGGCGCAGCACCGAACTCTGAACAGGCTCTTCGACACGACTCATGAAGATGCCTGGAGGGTGCTGTTCAAAAGCGCCGAGGTCCCTCCCCCCATTACTGAGGATCGCAGATTCAGCGCGAAGCGCCAAGCCAGTGCGGTAAGCTGTTTTACCTTTCACAGGATACTTGTTTTCTATATAGATTGACTCTATGCGGGATCTAAACTCCCGTGCCTTTGACAGGACTGGCAGAAGATGGCCGGACAGATCGACTATCCGACTCCTTTGCCCAAAGGCCCCGCAGACGCCCTTCTGGCGAAGATGTTGACTCCGGCCCTTTATAAGGTGCTGGAGAAGACCAAGAAGGCCAAGGGAGCTCGAAAGAGTTCCCGACGCCAGGCGTCGTCGGACTCACCGTCCGATGACTCTGCGGTGCATTCTTCCCCCGAAGACGAGGAAGAGGAAGAAGAGGCTCCCCCACCGACTGGGGGAGACAAGAAAAGGAAGGCCGCCACAACTGGGGAGGCCGGAGGGTCCAAGAAGGGAAGGACTCTCCTTCCGGACAGCTCCACCGCCGCCGACGAAAGTGAAGACGAGTGGTTGCCCAGGGCCAAGCCCCCGGGGAGATCGTAAGTATTCGGATACCAAAGTTATCCATAGGATTCCTTTGTCGCACTACTTTTCCTAACGCCGAACTCAATTGTGCAGGCCGCCCCGAGCCGATATCGAGGTATCATCGGACGGCTCCCTGGGCTCGTCGGACATGGATAGCGATCCAGTCCCGACCGCCACCTCCCCTCATCCTGCCGACGACGCCGAAGTGTTGTCTCAAGAGGCACTGGATCAAGGGGGACCGTCCCGAAGGCGCCTCAAGGTGACCTTCCGGACTCCGGGAGCCGAGGGGACGGGGTCCCCGAGAGCTCCGAGTTCGGCCCTCAGCCGAAGACCGCGCCGGATCCTCCAACGGTTCCGGACTTTGGTAGGCGGTCCCCTTCTAAGAGGGGCAAAACGCCAGTGCCGGTGACCTCTGCCCATCCAGAGGCACCGGACAGCCTGCTGGAAGCGCTTCACAGCGCTTCCATCGACGAGGAGCACCGCACCATCATGAGTGCGGTGATCTAGAAGGTTCAGTCCGCCAAGAGCGGATTGACTGAAGCCTGTGCCAGCCTTCTAACAGGCTTCGAGGTAAGTGTTTTAAAATGTAGTAGAAGTATTACCGCATAGATAGTAGCCCCTGATGCTTTGTTCGGTTTTCACAAAGAAAAGCCGAACAGAGGATCAAATAATATCGCAGGAGTCTAATATAAGTATGTCAATATGCATATGCAGGCTTCTCTGCTGGCGTCCGCCGCACTAACTGCGGAGGTCGCCGTACTGAAGCAGGACCTCGATGGGTCCAAGAAAGAGCTCAGCCTTGTCAAGAGGCAGCTCGAGGAGAACGAGGGTAAGTAATACCCCGTCTATAGATATATGTATATATAAAAAGGACGCGATTGCAAAATGACAGGATCATTGTATTTTTGCCCGGGGCCACGACCGAGGTGGCGACCCTGAAGCAAGCGCTGACCAAGGCCGAAGATATAGCGGCCAAGGAGCGCACCAAGCAAGAGAGGCACGAGGCTCGGGTGGGCGATGTGCAGCAAGAGCTCCAGGCTCTCGTGACGAAGCACGAGGCGTTGGAGCTTGACTTGAAGACGCGAGAGTCTGAGCTTGCCGTGGCCCGTGAGAGCGCGAAGAGTGCCAAGGCCGAGGCCCAGAAGGCCCTTCAGGAGATCGACGCGATGAAGAAGATAGCGGCGGGTAAGGCTTTCTATATGCAAAGCAAGCATGTAAAAGTGAATTACCGATTACTTACCCGAATCCGGAGCTCTTCAGGAGCATTCGCAGATTTGCCCCGCAGTGTGTCCGATGCCGCACAATTTTACCAGGCCGAGGACGGGAGCTCGACGGAGAAGTTGTTCTGGTCTCAGTATGCTGAGGCCGAACATCCGGTGCCAATGAGCGACCAGCTGAAGCAGATGGTCGAGCTACATAAGGCGGCCGATCAGGCCATGAAGGGCTTCATAGTCTGGTTGTGGCCTGGCGACGCCCTTCCGAACAGCTTCTTTGGCCTGGTGAGGCGGCTTGTGGATGCCTGCCCACGGCTGGAGGTCGTCAAGTGATCCGTCTGCATTGAAGGTGCACACCGGGCTTTCGCCCGTGTAAAAATATAGTGGGTCAAGCTATACACCGTGAAGCTGATCAAGGAGGGGCCGCCGGAGGGCAAGGAGCACCGCCACCCCGAGATGTACTACGAGGGTGTTCTGCCGGGTGCCCGTCTTATCGCGGATGAGTGTTCACAAAATGTAATATTTGAATGAGACCTGCTCGTTTTGTCCTGTATGTATGAAAACTTGTATCATATTTGCTATGCAACACTTGTTAGAATTTAAAATATTACCTTCTATTTGGCTGTTTATCCAATCTGAGAGATGGCTAGTCCTCGGCTTCTGCCCCCATGCCACGAGTGCTGCGGTGTTCGGGATAAACCTGAGCACTCTTGTTCCCATGTTTGGGTCCTTCGAGGGAGGTGCTCAGCACAACGAACAAGGCAACCGGACTAATAATGCTTTATCACTCACACTTAGCCATAGAATTCTATAATTTTAAATTTCGGCGAAGCCCCTGGTATTCAGAAGGTCGAATTCGGGGCGCGATACACGCCTGTAAGCCGGACAGAGCCGGCCCCTCGCCCTAAGAGGCATAAGTCTTTAGGGACTCGAAAAACCTCGCCGAACAGCGACCAATCTCTCACCTTATCATGACAGTCAGTTTTAGCTTTCTCTACTGAGGTGCTCAGCCCAGCAGAACCGGGGCACAATCGCAGTAGTTCTCCTAGCGCTACCTTAGCCGATAGAGCGGAACGTAAGGTACCAAAACATAGGAGCCGGGCAAACCCAACATTTGACCAAAGACATGATTCGGAGCTGATGCATATAATGCTATAAGTTCGGGGTGCCGCACTTGTTAAAGTGTTCGGACTTTTCACACCGCATTGTAGGGTATGTGAGCCCCTGGTGTGTTGACCGTACCAGAGTGTACGGTTGCAAAGCGTCATTAATGAACACACACACATATATATAACAAGAATGCAATAATGGTCATAATGTCATGCATTGTTTATTAAAAAATTGCATTAAAGCAGAGTGATACAGATAGTGCGATAAGCAAAAGAGTAGGACTATGTCCCCTCCAAGGGCGAGCTGAGGAATGATATGAAATCTGTAATCAACCTGGGAATTCGGTTGTATAACGTAGCTATCTGCCTCCTTGGTTGCTGTATCATGTGTTCAGCGATAGAGCTGCCGGACAGTGTTTCCAGAGATTAAAGTCCTGAAAGAAAAAAGAAAAATAACCAAATGGGAAGCCCCTAGTGCGGTTTAGGCCACGTTTTGGGGCGTGCCGCAGTTGTGCCCCCGTCCCCACCTATGCCCATGGTATTTTTAATGCGTAATTATGTACGTGCGACACGAATATCACTGTTGGGCTGGGATTGGGGTGGCCGCTGTATTGCTACGCGAGCTCAGATCACGCCAGGCGGTCTATTTGCCGATTGCCCCGAGCGCGCTTGAAGGTGTCCGAGCTTTGAAACGCCGAACTGGTAGATTGCCTTGAGAGGCTGCTTTGCGCTTCTGCTGTGAGGGCCGCCGTGTGCTCCTCTGTTCGGAGAGAGCGCTCTGTGTTTCCATTGACTATAATAACTCCGCGAGGTCCTGACATCTTGAGCTTGAGGTATGCATAATGCGATACCGCATTGAATCTAGCAAATGCGGTTCGCCCGAGCAGCGTGTGATAACCACTGCGGAACGGGACTATATCGAAGATTAACTCTTCGCTTCGGAAGTTATCCGGGGATCCGAAGACCACTTCCAGTGTAATTGAGCCTGTGCAATGGGCCTCTATGCCTGGAATGACGCCCTTAAAGGTCGTTTTTATGGGTTTGATCCTTGAGGGGTCTATACCCATTTTTCGCACTGTGTCCTGATAAAACAGGTTCAGGCTGCTGCCGCCGTCCATAAGGACTCGAGTGAGGTGAAATCCGTCGATGATTGGGTCTAGGACCAGTGTGGCTAATCCGCCATGACGGATACTAGTGGGGTGGTCCTTGCGATCGAAGGTGATCGGACAGGAGGACCAAGGTTGAACTTTGGGGCGACTGGCTCCAATGCATATACGTCCCTGAGCGCACGCTTCCGCTCCCTCTTGGGGATGTGGGTTGCGTATATCATGTTCACCATCCGCACTTGCGGGGGAAACCTCTTCTGTCCTCCAGTGTGCGGCTGCCGGGGTTCTTCCTCATCATCGCTATGCGGCCCCTTGTCCTTGTTTTCGGCAATTAACTTGTCGGCCTGCTTGAACACCCAACAATCCCTGTTGGTGTGATTGGCTGGCTTGTATAGGGTGCCGTGTATTTGACACGAGCGATCGAGTATACGGTCCAAGCTGGACGGACCCGGCGTACTTTGTTTGAATGGCTTTTTCCGCTGACCGGGTTTGGAGCCTTTGAATCCGGCATTGACTGTCGTATCCTCAGTATTTTCGCTGTTAATGTGGCGCTTATGCTTGTTGCGACGTGACTAGCTATTTTCCTCCTTGGTATCTGAGGTACCATGGTTCTTTGATATGTTATTACTGCGAGCCATCCAGCTGTCTTCTCCCGCACAAAAGCAGGTCATGAGCGTCGTGAGAGCTGCCATAGATTTCGGGTTTTCCTGACCAAGGTGCCGGGCTAGCCACTCGTCTCAGATGTTGTGCTTGAAAGCCGCTAAGGCCTCCGCATCCGGATAGTCGACGATTTGATTTTTCTTCGTAAGGAACCGAGTCCAGAATTGCCTGGCCGACTCTTCTCACTGATGAATTATGTGGCTTAGATCATCGGCGTATGGTGGTCGCACATAAGTGCCCTGAAAGTTGTCGAGGAATGCGGCTTCCAGATCTTCCCAACAGCTAATGGAGTCCGCTGCCAAGCTATTAAGCCAATGCTGCGCTGGTCCTTTGAGCTTTAGTGGGAGGTATTTGATGGCATGTAAGTCATCACTGCGGGCCATGTGGATGTGGAGGAGGAAGTCCTCAATCCATACTGCGAGATCTGTTGTGCCATCGTATGATTCGATGTTTACAAGTTTGAAACCTTCTGGGAATTGATGTTCCATTACTTCGTCTGTGAAGCATAAGGGGTGTGCGGCGCCTCTGTATTGGGCTATATCGCGACGCAGCTCGAATTGGTCTTGCCCGCTGTGTTCGGCCCCGCCGGATTTGCTTTTACTGTATCCGGCATGACGTTTACCGTCTCGCAGAGTGGTGCGCCCTCGTGATCCGTAGATCAATCTTGAATGCTTTGCTTTGTCCTCCAATATGTCTCGCAGGTCTGGCGTGTCTCCCCATGCCTTTTTATTTGAATGGCGTTGGGGTGGAGGCTGAGCTTTTGGCTTGAATGTCTCTCTATCGCGGCCACGAGGTGGCCGATCAGCCATATCGTACGCTTCTTCCTCCAGTTGGGGTAGTAACCTGCGCCTTGGGTAACTCTTGGAGGGGCGCTCAAGTTTATAGTTCTCGGCTGCGAGGACTTCAGTCCATTTGTCAGCTAGCAGATCTTGATCAGCTTGAAGTTGCTGCTGCTTTTTCTTCAGGCTATTTGCCGTGGCCATAAGCCGGCGCTTGAAGCGCTCTTGTTCGACGGGATCCTCTGGGACGGCGAATTCATCGTCGCCGAGGCTTGCCTCGTCTTCGGAGGGGGGCATGTAATTGTCATCCTCCTCCTCTCCGCCAGCCGCTCTCTCAGGAGAGCTGACTCCTTCATCCTCCTGCTCTAAATCTTGCTAGAGGGGATTGTTGTTGTCTTCGGCGCTATCTGGAGTGTTATTATCTCCTGTGCCGGTATCACCACTTTTGCTTTGGCGGGACTTAGAGCAGCACCGCTGACGTCGGTGCTTGGGTTGCTTCTTGGAGGGGTCATCCTCCGCTATCTCGTCGCCATTGCCCTTGTTGGGTGTATCCACCATGTATATGTCATATGACGAGGTGGCTTTCCAATGCCCTATAGGCGCTGGTTCGTGTTCGTCTCCTACATCGTCGTCCATACCGTCGATGTCTTCGGAGTCGAAGTCGAGCATGTCGGTTAAATCATCGACAGTGGCTACGAAGTGGGTGGTGGGTGGGCGTCGAATTTCTTCGTCTTCCGCATCCTAATCCTATTGGCCATAATCCGGCCAGGGCTCTCCTGACAAAGAGAGAGTCCTTAGTGAATTTAGAATGTCGCCGAGGGGCGAGTGCTGAAAGATATCTGCGGCGGTGAATTCCATGATCAGCGCCCAATCGGATTCGATTGGCAGGGGCGCGGACGGTTCGGAGTCCGGGAAAGAGTCCGGCACCTTGGAGTCACGGGCTGCGCAGAGGTTTATGCTGGTGTTTGGCTCGATCGCCGTCGAGACTGCAGCACCTGAGGTGGTGTCTAGCCACCCGTCCTGGATTGGCGCAGTTTGCTCCGAGCTAAGGGTCGGAGCAGATGCGGGCGCGGCCTCTGGGGTACTGTTCGGCGGCAGAGCTAGGTCATACCCATCGCGACAGTGGGGCGCGCCCGACTGTGGCTCGAATCCGTCGAAGATCAAGTCTCTGCGGATGTCGGCCGTGTAGTTCAAACTTCCAAATCTGACCTGATGGCCAGGGGCGTAGCTTTCAATCTGCTCCAGATGGCCAAGCGAATTAGCCCGCAGTGCAAAGCCGCCGAATACGAAGATCTGTCCGGGGAGAAAAGTCTCACCCTGGACCACATCGCTATCGATGATAATAGGAGCCATCAAGCCTAACGACGACGACACAGAGGAACTCTCAATGAAAGCACCAATGTCGGTGTCAAAACTGGCGGATCTCGGGTAGGGGGTCCCGAACTGTGCGTCTAGGCCGGATGGTAACATGAGGCAGGGGACACGAAGTTTTACCCAGGTTCGGGCCCTCTTGATAGAGGTAAAACCCTACGTCCTGCTTGATTAATATTGATGATATGGGTAGTACAAGAGTAGATCTACCACGAGATCGGAGAGGCTAAACCCTAGAAGCTAGCCTATGGTATGATTGTATGTTGTGATTGTTGTCCTACGGACTAAAACCCTTCGGTTTATATAGACACCGGAGAGGGTTAGGGTTACACAAGGTCGGTTACAAAGGAGGAGATATCCATATACGTATTGCCTAGCTTGCCTTCCACGCCAAGTAGAGTCCCATCCGGACACGAGACGAATCTTCAATCTTGTATCTTCATAGTCTAACAGTCCGGCCAATGGAGATAGTCCGGCTGTCCGAAGACCCCCTAATACAGGACTCCCTCATTCACCCTCTTTATAAAGGGACAAGGTTTTCGCTTTTTCCCTCTCGTGCTCAATCGAACCCTTCCCCCGCCTCGAGTTCTAACACCCAGAGCCCAGGTTAGGTGCTCCGGATCTTCAATCATGTCCGGATCCAGCCTTCAAGGCCGATGGATGCCCTCCTCCATTATGGAAGAGGACATTAAGAAGTTGAGGGAGGCCAGATACCTGACCGCCGAGGTTTTGCATCGGCTGCCTGCTCGAGGGCAGATCGTCCCTACTCCCGAACCCAACGAGAACGTCGTGTTCGTCTCCCACTTCCTCCGAGGTCTAGGCCTCACCCTGGATCCCTTCATCAGGGGTTTGATGTTCTATTACGGGCTAGATTTCCACGATCTAGCTCCAGACTCCTTTCTCCACATCTCGACATTTATTGTCGTGTGTGAGGCGTTCCTCCGCGTTACCCCTCACTTCGGCCTGTGGCTCAAGGCCTTTGAAGTAAAGCCGAAGATGATCGAGGGGCAACATGCAGTGTGTGGAGGTGCATCAATAGGCAAGATGGCAGGAGCTCCATGGCCGAAAGGTTCCTTTCCAGAGGTGTCCGAATTATGGCAACGGGAGTGGTTTTACGTCACGGCTCCCAGAAGTGCCAAGTGGGCGGCTGCCCCCGCTTTCCGCTCGGGCCCCCCACCATAACTGATGTCATGGATTAGCAGAGGTCTGAGCTGGGGTCCAGCCAAGGACGTGCCTATACTGCAAAGCCGCATCCGAGATCTCTTCGAGGGAGATTTTAATTTGGTTGTGGTAATACAAGTTATGCTGGTTCGTCAAGTCCAGCCTTGCAAACGCCGGCCCCTTCGCTTGTGGGAGTTCAACCCAGAGGGACTGCGTGCCATTCAAAGTTTCCTCGGCCTGACGCACGAGGAGATGTACAAGTCATTCTTCGGACCTCAAGTAGAGTGTCCGGATATTACCGAGGACGTGGGCCTGAGCAGTAACCGCGCCACCGAACAAGTAAGAAATCCTCTGGCCGAACACGCTGTCTTTTATTCGTCATGAAGTTATTTCTGAGAGTTCACCTTTTGACCAGGACTGGCTAACAAAGGCGAAGATGATTCGGTGTTTGGCCCCCCTCCCTGAGGGTTTGGAAAATCCGGTATTGGAAAGATGCTCGAGGTCGCACCTTGCCCGAAGCCCTTGAAGGAAGATACGGGGGGGATAATACGGGCGGACACGGGCCCCCATCGCTGCCCGTTCCAACCGAGGGAATGAGCGTCTCCATGAAGGAGGATAACCGGGGGAGGAAAAGGACTGCTTCAGAGGATCCGGAAGCCGAAGCCTCCAAACGGGAGAAGAAGTCTCCCACAGAGGGTCCTGCCTCGGGGGGTGCTTTTGCCGCACAAAGTCCGTGGGGGGATCAGCCCTCCAACGAGTCGCAAGTGATCCAAAATACTTTAATAGTAAAGGTATGCTATCTTTTTTTCTGAGAAAATAACCACCACATATATCTTGCAGTTCGGGCCTTAGCCCCTCTCAGCTGAGCTCGTCTTCGGGGCATCTTCTTCCAGAGATGATGGAGAGTGAAATGCCTCCCCCGGACTCCTCCGCTCAAGAAGCGGGCGACCCTGAAGTGTCGTCACGGAGGGCCTCTCCGGATCCGGTGAGGCCAGAAGATAATCCCATAGACCCTCGAAGTCCCCAACATCCGGCTCCCGAAGAGAGCAGACAAAAGAGTCCGGCACCGTCTGGTGTGCGGTCGGACGTTCTGAGGGAGTTGGTGGGGCGAGCGGCCATCTCAGAAGAACACCGTACGCTGATGGGTACGGTGATGGAGAGAATTTCGTCCGCCGAAAGCGGATTACATGAAGCCTTTATGAGTCTACTGACAGGCTTTGAGGTACATGAGATAATATGTGATAGTACTGCACATGTTAGGTGTGCCCTATGTAGATAGTAGCCCCTGAGACTCTAGTTGTTGTTGAGAACGGTGGCGAACAGAGGATCATATTCCCAGGCAATAACCAGACTGCCCCTATGTGCAGGTGGTGGAACCTCCGGTGGCTAGCCGGACTAGTGAGTTTGCCAAATTAAAACGGCAACTGGATGCGGCAGACGCCGACATCGAGCTTGTTAACAAGAGGCTTGACGAGGCACAGGGTAAGTGTTATTATCTGGTGAACGCCACATAGTAAGAGCAGCATGATGCCAGTATCTTTAATATGTTGTGACTGTAGATGGAGCTGCCACCGTGGAAACCTTGCGGGCAGAACTTGCCCGAGCCAAGGAACAAGCGAGGATTAGTAATGCGGCTGCTTTGAAGGCGACCGAAGAGTTGAAAGCCGAGAAGGCCGCACATTGCGAGAGCCAAGAGAAGATGGCCAAGATGGCCGTAGAATTAAAAGACACTGCCGACCGTTGCCGGGTCCTTGAAAAAGAAAACCGAGTGAAGGCAACGGACCTTGAGAAGGCCACGACGGCGGACAAAGACACCCGTTCTGCTATGAGAGCGAAGAAGGAGGAGCTCCGGGAAGCCGGGGATATTACGGCTGGGAAACCCTTCATGTTACGGAGGAAGTTCGGAGATCCATGGTATGCCCCTCTGGATCGGCTGTGGAGTTCGGCAGATGCGTATATGGATTTGGCGGCGAGCGCTGCCGATGCGGCCAAGTACTTCCAAGGTCAGACAGATCGTGAAGTGGACAACCTGTTCTGGTCGCAATTCAACGTTCCAGAGCGTCCGCTTTCATTGACTGACCAGCTAGCCGAATGGGCCGAACTGAATAGGTTGTCCGGACTCGCCATGAGGTCTATTGTGGATCAGCTATGGCCGGAAAAGCCAAAGCCGAACATCTATTTCAGCTTAGTGCAGCAGTTCCTTGGTGCGATGCCGCGCATTAATGCAATGAAGAGGTCGGCGTGCATAGAAGGCTCGTGGATGGCCCTTGCCCGTGTTAAAGCATACTGGGCGGAGATGGACGCTACCACTGTTGCGGCGCAGGGTTCGACCATAGGCCGAGTGGCTGCCGAGCATTATTTCGAGGAGGTTCTCGAGGGTGCTCGTTTGATAGAGGCTCAGTGCTCGAATAATATTATGTTTGAGTGATATGTATTCTCATTGTAAACACAATGCTTTTATGAAGTTTTATAAGGCTATGATTATACTTTTGCCTGAAAGTAGTATGATGCCTCTTGTGCGGCCGTTTATGTATACATGTGTATAACCTGAAAGATTGCAGCCGTCGGCTTCAACCCCCACGCATATAATGCGGAGGTGCTCACGAAAAACGCGTGTTCACACTTAACCCAACGTCTTGGTCCTATTAAGGAGGTGATAGCGTAGCAAACAAGGCAACCGGACTATAATGCTTTAACACTTTCACTTAGCCATAGGAGTTTGACAGTGGGGCTACTAGATAGCCCCTGGTGGCTCCGCACTCTCCCGATCGCGGGGTGCGTACATGCCTGGCCGGAAAACGGCCCTTCGTTAAGGCGGAGGAATTCTAACATTCCGATAGGTCATCGAGTGGTTGACCAGTCTCACGCTATATCATGACAGTCAGTTTTCGGCTTTCTCTACTGAGGTGCTCGTCCGGGTGAACCAGGGCACAATCGCAGTAGTTCTCCTGGTGCTAACTTAGCTGATAAAGCGGAACGTAAGGCACAAAAACACAGGAGCCGGGCACCTCGCCTCGTCGCCGGCCGCCATTGCTCTGCCGCCCCGCCGACGGCCGCCCCTCGCCTCGGCCTCGCCTCCTCTCCGCCACCCCGGCCTCTTCCTCCCGCTCCGGCCGCCGCCCCGGCCAACGACGCCGGCGAGATCCCAGTGAACCTCGGGGCTCGTGCAAACCCTAGATCCGGAGGTTTAAATTTTCTTCTAAGTCCCAAAATCCCAGATCCATGCTCCTGTTCATGCCTCGTAACTTTGCATCCGTAGCTCTGTTTGAGCATATAGCATATCAAAATGTTCGCCTCAGAGAGTACATCATTTCGTTTCATTGCATCATTTTCATTTGAGTTCATCTTGATGCCCAAAATGCTGTTAGAAGAGTGCTACTTGAGATAATTGTCAGATCTGCTGCTCCATTTAGATATTTGTCATTTTTGCCATGATTATTGTGTGCATGATATGCCCATGAGCTCTACATATGTTTTGTTAAGGGTTTTGCCATCTTTCCAGAGGTGCAACCCATGTATTTTTGTGATGTGTGTGGTGACTAGCACAAGCTTGCAAAGTGGGGCACTTGGTAATGCTGATTTCAGGGACTTAGCATTTCCACTAAGTCCTTGAGCTGTTTATCTCATATTGCCATATGTTCATGTTGTTTCCTAGTGATCCGTGCCTCTTTTCAGGATGGTCAGTAAGGATGTTTTATTAATCTTGTAGTGATCTATCCATCCATGTCTTTGTTTGCAATTATGGAGCACCCTAGCTTGAGTCAATCGGGCTCTACTTTTGCTACTTCGTGAATCCGGGCATATTGTCTACTTGTTAGCAATTTTGCCGGGGATGTTGTAGTTGATCCGTGCATGCTATGTTATTGTTCTTGCCATGTCTAGATTGCATTTTGTGTATTCCTGATGGATGTATGCTTAGCTTATCATGACATGCTTCATAGTGAGTGCATCGAGCTCGTAAACATGCCTACTTGATATCTGTTTTCAGCATGTGCCAGTTTTCACTAAGTCTGAAAACTGATTATGCTTTTACTATGTTCACATGCTTGCAAATGTGTTTTCTGATCCCTTTTGGCTCAAGGTCACTAAGGGACTTTTGTTAAGCTTTTTGAGTAGCTCCATGACATGTTTTACCTTGCCATGTTCAGGTCCTGTAGCATGTAGTTTTGTTGCTCCAAAGAGTGCTACCTGATCTGAGATTTCAGACAAGTGTTAATTTCCCTGAGTCTGAAATCTGTTTACCATATGCATTTTTGCCATGCTTGTTTGAACCTGTTAATGGATGAATTGGCCGTAGCTCAGTGCTAGACTTTTGTTAAGCATCTTGAATGCATCCCTGCCATGTATTTTGTTGTCATGTTTGAGTGTTGTAGCATGTTCATCTCATTGCATTTAGATGCTACTTGCTGTAAATCGCAGATCGTGGTCATATTTGAATCGCTTGCCATTTCCAAACCGTAACTCCGATTCTGGCGTTCTTTATATCGTTTTCAAGCGATTTCATCTCATCTTTCCAGTGGCACACTTGATTTTCCAAGTTGAGGCCAGGTTCATGCATCCCTTGTCAAATCTTGCATATGCATCACATATTGCATCCCGCATAGCATACCATCTTTGCGTCATATTGTTTGAGCTTTGCACGTGGTTGATTGTGTTCCGTTTGCTTGTTTGTCTTGTTTGGGTAGAGCCGGGAGACGAGTTCGCTAACGAGGAGCCCGTTGAGTTTGCTTTCGAGGATCCAGACAACTCTGACAACTTTGCAGGCAAGATGATCATACCCTCGAAATCACTACTATCTTTGCTATGCTAGATGCTCGCTCTTTTGCTATGCCAATGCTTCGATGCATACCACTTGCTTTCAAGCCTCCCAAATTTCCATGTCAAACCACTAACCCACCATCTCCTAGCAAACCATTGATTGGCTATGTAACCGCTTTGTTCAGCCCCTCTTATAGCGTTGCTAGTTGCAGGTGAAGATTGGAGACCGTTCCTAGTTGGAACATTATTTACTTGTTGGGATATCATTATATTGCCATGTTATCTTAATGAATCTATATACTTGGTAAAGGGTGGAAGGCTCGGCCTCTCGCCTAGTGTTTTGTTCCACTCTTGCCGCCCTAGTTTCCGTCATATCGGTGTTATGTTCCCGGATTTTGCGTTCCTTACGCGGTTGGGTTATAATGGGAACCCCTTGATAGTTCGCCTTGATTAAAGCTTTTCCAGCAATGACCAACCTTGGTTTTACCATTTGCCACCTAGCCTCTTTTCCCTTGGGTCTCCGGTGCCCGAGGGTCATCTTATTTTAACCCCCCCCCCCACCGGGCCAGTGCTCCTCTGAGTGTTGGTCCGAACCAGGCAGCCTGCGGGGCCACCTCGGGGAAACTCGAGGGCTGGTTTTTCTCGTAGCTTGACCTATCTGAGTGTGCCCTCAGAACGAGATATGTGCAGCTCCTATCGGGATTTGTTGGCACATTCGGGCGGTGTTGCTGGTCTTGTTTTAACCTGTCGAAGTGTCTTGAAGAACCGAGGTACAGAGTCTGGTCGGAACGTCTCGGGAGGAGGTCTATTCCTTCGTTGACCATGAGAGCTTGTCATGGGCTAAGTTGGGACTCCCCTGCAGGGATTTGAACTTTCGAAAGCCATGCCCGCGGTTATGGGCAGATGGGAATTTGTTAATGTCCGGTTGTATATAACTTGAACCTTAACTTAATTAAAATGAATCAACCGTGTGAGTTACCGTGATGGTCTCTTCTCGGCGGAGTCCGGGAAGTGAACACGGTATTGGAGTAATGCTTGCGCAGGTTGTCCCCTAGTTCCTCCCTCGCGCTTTGCCCCCCTCTTCTCGCTCTCTTTTGCGAACAGGTTATCCACCATATATGCTAGTCGCTTGCCGCAGCTCCACATATTTTTCACCTTACCTTACCTTTTAAGCTTAAATAGTCTTGATCGCGAGGGTGCGAGATTGCTGAGTCCCTGTGGCTCACAGATTACTATTACACCAGATGCAGGACCTAATGATTCCGCTCCAGGTGACGCGCTCGAGCTCAAGTGGGAGTTCGACGAGGACTCTCAGCGATACTATGTTTCTTTTCCTGATGATCAGTAGTGGTGCCCAGTTGGGGTGATCGGGACCGTGTCGCATGTTGGGTTGTCTTTTATTTTGGCGCCGTACTCGGGCCATGAGTGTCTGAATGTTGTAATGCTATTTATGTACCTTGATTGACGTGGCGAGTGTAAGCCAACTATGTTATCTCCCCTTTATTATTTATATTACATGGGATGTTGTGAAGATTGCCTAGCTTGCGACATATGCCTTCAATGCGATTATGTCTCTAAGTCGTGCCTTGACACGTGGGAGCTATAGTCGCATCAAGGGTGTTACAAGGTGGTAATCAGAGCCTTCCCCGACCATAGGAGCCCCCACTGATTGATCGTTTTTAGCAGTCGAGTTGTGTCTAGAAAAATGTTTTGAGTCATTTAGGAATTATATATCGGAGAGTTTAGGAATTCTTTTACTTCCCAGTCTCCTCATCGCTCTGGTAAGGCATCCTGACGTAGAGTTTTAACTCTTCTCTTCTCAAATTTCACTAAAAAAAATTTAGGATCACGCGGGTATCTTGGAATCGTTCCGATGGTTTTATGACGAGAACATTGTCTTGGTGCCTCCTGTCAGGGGTTTTGTGGAAGTGTCCCGGGGAGTTGAGCTCTGAGGTGTTGTCGTCATAATTTTATCGTTGCAATTCTGGAATACCTGAGTTTTGTACGGCGACATCGAAAATCTCTTTTATGCAAATATCAAGACGTCTTTCCAGAAGAGCTTCCAGGAATTCCTCCGCACCGGCCAGTTGAATTCGTTATTGATCTTGAGCCTGGTACGGAACCTGTGTGCAAGCGTCCTTACAAGCTCGGACCTGAAGAGTTGAAGGAGCTGAAGAAGCAACTCGATATTCAAGAAAGAATGGGTCTCATCCGGCCTAGTTCTTCTCCGTGGAGTTGTGGTGTTCTTTTTGTGAAGAAGAAGGATGGAACGGACCGACTTTGTGTTGATTACCGTCCATTGAACAAGAAGACTACCAAGAACAAATACCCACTTCCCAACATCATTGAGCTGTTTGAACAACTCAAAGGTGCCCAAGTATTCTCCAAGCTTGATCTCCGTATGGGTTATCATCAGATTCGAATCCATGAGCAAGATATTCCCAAGACGGCTTTCAGGACAAGCTATGGGTCATATGAATACACTGTCATGTCTTTTGGCCTCGTCAACGCTCCTCCGACGTTCTCTCGCATGATGAACTTCATCTTCAACGCCTACACCAATGACTTCGTTTTGGTCTATCTCGACGACATTCTGGTTTTCTCGAAGAACAAGGAAGATCATGCCAAGCACTTGCGTTTGGTACTCGATAAGCTCAGAGAACACAAGTTCTACGCCAAGTTCTCCAAGTGCGAATTTTGGCTCGATGAGGTTCTTTATCTTGGTCATATCATCTCTGCCAAGGGCATTGCGGTGAATCCTGAGAAGGTGTCTGCAATTGTGAATTGGGAACCTCCTCAGAACGTGAAGCAACTCCGTAGCTTCCTCGGTCTCGCAAGTTATTGCCGAAGATTCGTTGAGAACTTTTCTAAGATCGCGAAGCCTCTCTCAAATCTTCTCCAGAAGCACGTCAAGTACGTTTGGTCTCCGGAGTGTGACATTGCTTTCAACACTTTGAAAGAGAAATTGATCACTGCTCCAGTTCTCACTCCGCCTGATGAATCCAAGCCGTACGAGGTCTTTTGTGATGCCTCTCTCCAAGGTCTTGGTGCAGTGTTGATGCAAGAGAAGAAAGTTGTTGCTTATACCTCTCGCCAGTTAAAGCCCAATGAGAAGAACTACCCCACTCATGATCTCGAGTTGGCGGCAGTTGTGCATGCTCTTTTGACTTGGTGACATCTCTTATTGGGAAGAAAAGTGGACATTTTCACTGATCACAAGAGTCTCAAGTACATCTTCACTCAGCCTAATCTCAACCTCAGGCAAACTCGATGGGTCGAAATGATTCAAGAGTGTAATCCGAGTATCGAGTATACTCCAGGCAAGGACAATGTGATTACTGACGCATTGAGCAGGAATGCTTACTGCAACAGTCTTATTCTCAAGCCTTATCAACCCGAGCTTTGTGAAGCTTTCCGCAAACTTAATCTGCAAGTTGTTCCTCAATGTTTCCTCGCCAACCTTCAAGTATCTCCTACCTTGGAAGACCAGATTCGCCAAGCCCAGCTTATTGATGCTATGGTGAAAAAGGTGAAGATTGGGATTGCCAAGAGTCAACCCAAGTACAAGTGCTACCGCCTTGATGACAAGGATACTCTCTTCTTCGAGGATCGTATTGTTGTGCCCAAAGGTGACCTTCGTAAAGTGATCATGAACGAGGCTCACAATTCTCTCCTCTCCATCCACCCTGGGAGCACGAAGATGTATCAGGACCTCAAGCAGGCTTGTTGGTGGACTCGAATGAAGCGCGAGATTGCTCAATTCATGAATGAATGTGATGTCTGCAGAAGAGTAAAGGCAGAACACCAAAGGCCAGCGGGTCTCCTCCAACCTCTTGCCATTCCAGAATGGAAGTTTGACCACATTGAGATGGACTTCGTGATTGGGTTTCCAAAGTCCAAACATGGCAATGATGCTATATTCGTTGTCATCGACAAACTCACTAAAGTGGCTCACTTTCTGCCTATCAAAGAGTCAATCACTGCAGCTCAATTGGCGGAACTCTATACCTCTCGAATTGTCTCTCTGCACGGTATTCCTCAAGTGATTTCTTCAGATCGTGGCAGCATCTTTACCTCCAAGTTTTGGGATTCTTTTCAGAAGGCCATGGGCACCAACATCCGCTTCAGCACAGCTTTCCATCCTCAAACTAGCGGTCAAGTCGAGCGTGTCAATCAGATTCTTGAAGATATGCTCAGGGCTTGTGTGATCTCCTTCGGCATGAAGTGGGAGGATTGTCTTCCTTATGCTGAATTCTCCTACAACAACAGTTTTCAAGCAAGTTCGGGCAAGGCCCCATTTGAAATTCTGTATGGCAGGAAGTGTCGTACCCCTCTCAACTGGTCTGAAACCGGTGAACGTCAGCTTTTGGGTAATGACTTAATCACAGAGGCAGAGGAAATGTGCAAAGTCATTCGAGATAACCTCAAAGCAGCCCAATCCCGCCAGAAGAGCTACTATGATAGTAAGCACCGTGATTTGGCTTTCGAGATCGGAGATCATGTTTACCTCCGCGTCTCTCCTATGAAAGGTACTCGTCGCTTCGGTATCAAAGGGAAGCTTGCCCCCGACCTTTCAAGATTGTCAGCAAGAGAGGTGACCTCGCCTATCAACTCGAGCTTCCTTCAAACTTTGCAAATGTTCATGATGTGTTCCATGTCTCTCAGCTCCGAAAGTGCTTCAAGACTCCTAACCACACCGTCAACTTCGAGGACATTGAGCTCCAAGAAGATCTCTCTTATCGTGAGCACCCAGTGGCTATTCTTGAAGAGACTGAACGCAAGACTCGCAACAAGTCAATCAAAT